>NW_023653690.1:0-4838 GCF_015228065.2 Penaeus monodon
AAAGGTTTTTGGTTTTTAATTTTTTTTGTTTTTTTTCTTTTAAAACCAATGTCATACAGCTTCAAGAGATCCCATCTTCCAAGTGTATAAAAGCCTTTTAAAGAAAAAAGGTGAAACTGTGCCGGTGTAAAGGAATTTGTAACATTTTCCATCCTTCGTGCATCTGTGGTCGATCTCAATCTTCTAAACCATATTGATAGGGGGTAACACGTTTCCTTTTCTAGCAGCCATATCAACCTGAGAGAAATTGGTCTATAATTTTCCTGGTTGGCGTATCCTTGCCAGGTTAGGGATAGGAATGATTATAGTCTCTTTCCATGTGGATGGCACTGTACCCCCCCTATAGATCCTATTGCATAGGTGCAAAAGGAACTTCAGGGAGTTCTCCGGTAAGTGAATATCTTTGGTATGGAATAGCGTCACTTCCGGGGGTAGTTTTACGGCAGAGTTGCAAAGCAAAGTTTTCTCCTTCGCAAAAATGGCAAGTTGTATGGAAGCCCCATTAGGAACATCTTTTTTGCCTGTGATGTTATGCCATCTATCTTCAGAGCAGGTTGTGACATGGATGTGCTCTTTCCAGTGATTTTACACACCTTGTCCATATCCATGCAAAGGGGGGTCCCAGAGTTAATCGAGGAGACATAGTGTCTCCATAATGTCCACCCTGCCCTTCTTTAGCACTCGCCTGGCTTGGCTCGGGGCTTTTTGAATGGATCAAGGTCACATGGCTGGGGCGTCGTTTCAACTGCCTTAATGCAGCTTTTCTTGCTCTGACAGATTGTTGACATTCATCAGACCTCATGGTACCAGAGGTGAATGGTAATTCCCACTCCTTTGGGAATGGATACTTCTGATGGAAGGTAAATTTTGGGGATGTGAAGTGATTAGCAGCATCTTGAATACATGGAAATCATTCAGAGATCCTTGCAATACTGCAGTTGATCTAAAAGTTTCCCAGCCCGCATGTTAAAGTCACCACCCTTGCACTCCATTGGCGGGAATACCATTCACCTCCTCCAAAAGTATTGGGAAAAGTGGTCGCTTCCATGACCTGCCAAGTGAAGTTCAACTGTGAATCAGGTGAGCCAATTGCAGGTTTATATTGGAGAATGTCCCAGTTTGAATTTGGAAATGTGTGGGAGTGTCACTGTTCAGAAAAAACTGCATCTACTCTTAAGAAAAAGGACTCCAAGGACCTTCCACGGGGTTGCACAATGTGTCTCCCCAGAGGTGATGCCGACCATTGAAATCCCCCAAGAGTAGAAATGGATGTGGAAACTGCGCAAGTAGATTTTCCCAAAAATCATCTATTTTAGATTATGTGGAGGAAGTGATAGATGCAACAGTGTAAGGTCAAGCCTATTCTCACACCCTTCACCTGCAGTGTTGTCTGCAGGTGGATGGCCTGGAAGGGAATATCCTGAGGGTACCTTACTGCTACTCTTATGAGTCCATTATCAAAGGCCCCATAATGGGCTTGAATTTGGAATCTCAGGGAAATTGGGTGATTTTCCCTGGTCATAATCTCTTGTAGGCATACACAAACTGGGTTACATGAGGCTATCAGATGTTGCAGTTCTTCCCATTTTGCATGAATTCCTTGACAGTTCTATTCCATTAGGGTATCCAGTTTTTTTTAACTACTTCTTCATAAGGTGTTTAGCAGCACCTGTGGTCAAGGTTTGCCTCACACCTTTAGGGTGTCCCTTTCCAGGATCTGGGGAGAATCTTTTGAGCGGTTTACCCGTGGAACTAGTTTCCACAGGCTTCCTTTTGACAGGCTCAGGATTTCTTTGCCTGGGCAAAGGACGGACCTGAGCCTTTGCTTCAGGGGCATTTTGCCTAGCAGTGGAGGCCCCTGTGGATGTGATGGCATCTGTAGCTGTCACTGTTGAGGCCGCTGGAACCCTGCCTGACGGCTCCAAAGACCCAACATTAAAATGAGCCCTTTTGAACAGGCTCAGGGATTCCTTTTCCTGGGCAAAGGGCTACCTGAGCCTTTGCTTCAGGGGCAATCTGCTAGCATCAGAGGCCCCTGTGGATGTGGTGGCAGCGGGAGCTGTCACCGTTGAGGCCTCTGAAGCCTTACCTGATGGCTCCAAAGACCTTACTTTGGGAGGAGGAGTCTCCTCAATAGACCCTTCACTCCTACTCCGTTTCTAGTGGAATTCAGTAGAGGCATTTTCAGCAATAGGGGACTGAGGTTTAAAGGAAGTGTCAGAGTGTGTAGTGTAAGGAGCACTGGAGGGCAAGGTTTCGTGGGAAGGAGGATAGGCTAGAACCGAAGCAGAGCATTTAATTGGCTGTGCAAACAGCACATGGGTGCGTCACTTTGCCTCCGGAAAACTAACTTTCTCCTCGCTCCTTATTACCAGTACTTCTGTTTAATTTTTTTTACTTTTACATTGCTTTGATGAAGCTTCATGGCTTCTTTGCAGTGGGGAACAGCATATTGGACCTGGACAGTTGTCATCCCTTCTTGATGACCTATTGTGCCACACTTTACACATACTCTTGGTTGTCCATTTTCCCTAAAACTGCAAGAGTTGGGTCCATGCCCATAACCCTGGCAGTGGGAAACACCCCATAGGGTTGGGCCATATGGCTTTACCTTGAGGTGGTACCATGCCAACGCAACTGATTCTGGAAGGCCTAACATGTTAAAAGTTTGAAGGAGAGCTGGTGTCGATGTTCCAAACCATCAACTTTCTTCTTAAAACGTTTTACTGCCACTACATTAAAAATTTTCTAGTTCCCCTAACAGATTTTCCTCAGAATATCTCATCAGGTCTCGGGAAAAGACAATTCCCTTACATTGATTTAGGGTTTTGTGAGGAAACATGAAACTTTTAGCCCCAGGGATGTCACATATCGCACGCAGACAGTCCCCTCTCGTCTGGGGACGAAAAACCCCCCCTATTAGGCTCCCATCTCGCTGTGGGGTGGTGCGAGGATCATGCTGACATACCTCAAATAATTTCTCATGTACTTCAAAAATATCAAGATCCATGATTGATACACTATCATTGGTCTTCACTACTAGGTACTTACTATATGAAATACTTTCATATTTACCAGGTAAGATTTCCTTAGTGGATTGAGGAGGACTTTTCCCCTTCTAACCTGGTTTGAGAGCCCAGGAACCATTACGATTCTCATTCTTGCCCTTTGGAAACTGGAAAGGTTCCAGAGTGGCAACATGTGATGTTCCAGAGGGAATGGTCAGGGGATTGCATAGGTCGTCAGGGAGATCTTTGTAGATTTGTAGTACTCATACAAATGGGAATTCTTCATTTCCTCACTCACCATGGAGTCCAATGAGGGGAAGCTATAGTTGGGGCTCAAAATCTTCCACAGCCACAGGGGTAATGGGGAAATATACGCAGCCACTATTACAGTACTGATGGCAGTCGCGGGACCTATGCGCTACCGATTGAACAGTGCCTGCTTGACCCTAGCCATATTAGACCAGCCGATTGACTTGACCGGGCCTTGATCAAACCACCCGTCTAACCAGAATAGAGGACCAAAGAGGTGTGTTGCCAGCTGTAGGGCGCAGCGGAATTAAACTCGGGACCATGAGGGTCCGAGTCCAGTGCTCTCACCACTGGACCATCGCGGCAGTCATATATATATATATATATATATATATATATATATATATATATATATATATATATATATATATATATATATATATTTGTGTGTGTGTATGTGTATGTGTATGTGTGTGTGTGTGTGCATCCATGTGTATGTGTGCATTTATATATGTATGTATGTATTCATCAATGTATATATTTACATACATATATAAAGGTATAGATGCAAATAAAAGTAAAAATATATATTTTGTTATTCATATACACATGTATGTGTGTGTGTTTGTGTGTGTACATATATATATGTATGTATGTATATATATATATATATATATATATATATATATATATATATATATATATATATATATATATATATATATACATGCATACATAGATATATAACAACCCTCCCTGACCGGGTCTCGAACATAGGTTACTGCGGGAATGATACCTCAGTAATATGACTTCGGTTTCGAATTTCTAGAATCAATTTCTACCGAGTGCCCACGAGGAGTGTGTGTAATACCTCGCTATCATTACTCCTATATGTGTAGATAGGTAATGTCTATGGAGCTACTTATTGTGTGTGTCTGTGTGTTTGTGTATGTGTGTGTGTGTGTGTGTGTGTGTGTGTGTTTGTGTGTTTGTGTGTGTGTGTGTGTGTGTGTATGTGTGTGTGTGTGTGTGTGTGTGTGTGTGTGTGTGTGTACATATATACATTCACATACATACATTCACACATACACACACACACACACACATACACATACACACACACACACACACACACACACATACACACACACACACACACACACACACACACACACACACACACACACACACAATAATATAATAATATATATATATATATATATATATATATATATATATATATATATATATATATTATTATATATATATATATGTATATGTATATATATATATAATATATATATATATATAATATTATATATATATATATATATATATATATATATATACAGAGAGAGAGAGAGAGAGAGTGGTTCGTGTGGTATGGTTGGCTTAGTACATACAGAGATGCGTAGATGATATAATATATATATATATATAATATATATATATATATATATATATATATATATATATATATATATATATATATATGGTGTGGGTGGGTGTGTGTGTGTGTTGTGTGTGTGTGTGTGGTGGGTGTTGTGTGTGTGTCTGAGTCTGTTGTGTATGTGTGTTGTT
>NW_023653692.1:0-4837 GCF_015228065.2 Penaeus monodon
ATAAATACGGACACCCACACACAACACACACACTACACACAACACCACACAACACATACACCACCACATACACACACACACACAAACCCCACACACACACCCCACACACACAAACCCACACCAATATATATTTTGTATAAATATATATAAAAATATATATATATATATAATATATATATATATATATTTATCTTGTGTGTGTGTGTGTTTTGTGTGTATATTGGGTTTGTGGTTTTATGTATGTATACATCATGTTAAAAAATATAAAATTTTAATATATTTATATATTTATAATAATATATATATATACCACATGCATGTATAATAAATACACACCAAACACCCACACACAAACACCACTCAAACAACCCCACCACCACACCACCCACAACCACACCACACGCCACTATATATATATATATATATATATAAAATATATTTTTTAATAAATTTTATATAATAATATTATATTATTTTATATATATATAATATTTAATAAACATAATATCATACATATATAAATTTATATAATTTTTATTTTAAAATATTTTAAATATATATATATTATTAATATATATTATAATATATATATATATATATAAAATTTTAATATATTATAATATATAAAATTTCAAAATTTTTTTCATACCCTTGGGACGTGTCCAAAATCTCTGGTTGTCAGACAAAAGTCAGTAGAAGGGGTTGGTCGACAAAAGGCCCTGACTCGATAAACTAATATATATATATATAAATATATATAAAATTTTATTTTATAAAAATTTTAATATAACATATATATATCTTTTTGCTGTGTATGGTTTTGTATGTTAACATATCATATAAAAAATTACTTTATACCACACACATATAATATATACATATATATTATTATATATATATATATTATTATATAATAAAAAATTTTATATTAATATATATATTAATATATATATATATTATTATATATTAATATTATTATATAATGACTACAGACACAACATACACAAAAACTCACACACACATACACACACATATAATATTTTATTTTATTATATATATATATTATATTATTATTATATATTTTATATATATAATTATAAATTATTAATTATTATTTTTTATTTATTAATATATATTTTTAAAATAACATATATATTAAATTTGTAATGATAGACAGATAGATAATAGATAAAAAATTATGTGTGTTGTGTGTTGGGGTTTTTGGTTAGTGTTGTGTGGGTGTGTATGTTTATACATCGGTTTTTTATATATATAATAATATATATATTTTTTTTATATATTAATATATATATTTTTATTATGTATTATTACAATATATAAAATATTTATGTATATTAATGTTATATAAAACTCTTGTATACATACCACCAAACCACAACACCCACACATACCGACCACACACGTACAAACCCCACACACAAAACCAAAACCCACAAAACCCCACACACACAAAACACACACACCACGATATAAATTATATATATATATAAATTTTATAATTTTAAAAATTATATATATATAATATAAATTTTATTATATATGGGAAAAAAATTACTACATATTTAAATATATATAATATATATTATTTTTATATATTTTATTTTATATATATATTAAATATATAGGTGTGGTGTGTGTGTGGTGGGTTGTTTTGTGTGTGTTTGGTGTTTGTGTTTGGTGTGTGTGTGTGTGGGTGGTGTTTTTGTGGTGTGGGTGTGGTGTGCGTGTTTGTGCGTGTGTGTGTGTGGTGTAAGTTTGGGGTTTTTTGTTTTTGTGTATGTATGTATACAAGTAGTATATTTACATATATTACATAAATATGAATATATATGTTATACTTTATGTATTATGTAAATATTATGCTACATAAAATTACATATATATTTATAAATATATTAAATATAATATATATATATATATATATTTTATATATATGTGTGTGTGTGTGTGTGTGTGTGGGGGGTCGTGTTGTTGTGTGTTTTGTGTGTGTGTTTGTGTGTGTGTGTGGTGTGTGGTGTTGTTGTATTGTGGTTTTGTGTGTATGTATATACAACTACCACACCACACACTCCCCCCCACACACACACCCACACACACACACACACACACACACACACACACACACACACAACACCACAACCCCCATTAAAATAATAATTTAAAAATATTTTTATTATTATATTATAATATAACTATATATATGATATATATTAGCATATATATTTTTCATAATCATTTAAATTATATATACATATATTTCTTTTATGTATATATAGGGAATATTAAAACTTGTATAAACATCCAAAAACACAAACAACACACATAAACCACACACACACACACGCACAAACAGCACCCACACACCACACACACCACACACCACACACCCCCCACCACACAAACACACACCCACCCCCACACACACACAACACACACACACACCCACCACATATAAAATTTTAATTATATATATAAAATATATATTATAATATATATATAATATATTATATATATGTATTATATATATTTCCATTATCATAAAATTTTTTTTTTATATTTATAATATATTATAAATTAATTATATTTTTATATATTTTCTTGTGTGTGTGTGTGTTTGTTTGGGGGGTGTTGTGTGGTGTGTGTGTGTGGTTGGTTTTTACGTGTGTGTGTCTGTGTATGTGTGTGTGTTTTGTTGTCTTTTTATGTTGTAAAAAGTATTAATTTTTAACAAAATTTTACATAAATTTATATATATGTTATACATTAATACATATATATTATATATTATATATATATATATATATATTTTTAAAAATATATATAAAAATAATACCTGTATGTATAAACATACCACACACACAAAAACTAAGCATAAAAACCACACACCACACAAATCTATTTTTTATCTATCTACGTCTATCATCTACATTAATAAAATTTTGTAATTATTATATATATAAAATTAATTAATATATTTTGTAATAATATAATATATATATATATATAAAATATATATTATTATAAAAATTATTATAATAAAATAATTATATAACATATATATTTTTGGTGATGTTGGGGAGTTTTTGTGTATGTGTGGTTTTTGTACTTTATATTATATAAATTATATATATATAATATATAATTATAATTTTATAAAATATATATATTATATATATTTTATTATATTAAAATTTATATATTTAAAATATATTTTATTATAGTATATATTATCATGTGTGTGTTTAAAAGTAAATTTAAAAGGTTTGTATCATACAAACACATACACATGCAACCCAGATAATAAAGTATATATTAAATAATATATTTTATATTTATATATATATATATAATTTTTATAGTTTTCGGCAGGCTCCTTTTTGTCAGACCAAACCTTTTACTGACTTCTTCGTCTGACACCCAAAATAGGCACGCTAAAGGGGAGTAAAACTTTTCTGTAAATATATAAATTATAATATATAATATAATATTAATATTATATAATATATTATAATTATTATATTTTATAATATTTATTATATAAAATATATATTTTAATTAATTATATATTATGTATGTTAAAATTTTGTAATTTACATATATATTAATATAAATAAATATATATATATATATATATAGTATATATAATATATATATTATTATATATTATATTATTATATTGTTGCGTGTGTGTGTTGGGGGTTGTGGTGGTGTGTGTGTGCAAGGTGTGTGTATGTGTGTTTGGTGTGTGTGTGCTTTGTGTGATATATGTATACGCATGTGTGAATTTATATAAATATATATATATAAATATATAATATTTTATAATTATATATATTACACATGATGTATCATAAAAACACCACACAACACATATACCACACACACACACCCCACACACAGAATATATATTTATATTATTATATTAATATAATATATTTTAAAATTTTAATATATATCATATTATTTTGGTGTGTGTGGGGTGTGTGTGTGTGTGTGTGTGGTTGTGTTTGGTGTTGTGGTATGTGTGTGTGTGTTGTGTGTGTGTGTGTGTGTGTGTTTTTTGTGTGATTGTGTGTGTGTGTGTCCCATTTTTATATATATTTATTACCTTATTATTTATTATTTTATATATTTATATAACATATATTATAATTAGATAAAAATATTAATATTGATATATAATTTGTTGTGGGGGTGTGTGTGTTGGGTATGTGTGTGTGTGTTTGTTGTATTGTGGTCTTTGGGGTCACATGTATATATTTATTTGGGTTAGGTTTGGGTTTGGTTTGGTTAGGTATATAATAGTTTTTATTCTATATTATTATTTTATATATATATATATATATATATATATTTATATATATTTTTCCCCAACAACCACCAAACACACACACACACACCACACACACACACATATTAAAAATTTTATATTTTTATATATATATATTTATATAGAATGTGGTGGGTGGGTTTGTGGTTGTTGTGTGGGTTGTGTTTGTGTGTGGTGGGGGCTTTAGTATACTTTTTATATTATAATTATAATAAATTATATATTTTAAAATTTTATATATATTATATTATAAACAATATATACCTCCTAACCTAACCAAAACCCAACCCAACCTAACCAAACCCAAACCCAAACCCAATCCAAACAACCCAAACCCACCTAAACCTAAAAAAGAATAACCCAACCTAACCTAAACCCAACTGAAATCTCCCAAAACCCACCCCAAAAATACCCCAAACCTAAACCCAAAACTAAAACCAAACCTAACCCCCAAACTAACCCCAAAATAAAATCCCCCTAACTAAC
>NW_023653693.1:0-4837 GCF_015228065.2 Penaeus monodon
TTGGGGGGAAAATTTTTTGGGGGGGGGGCCCCCCCCAAAAAAAAAAAAAAAAAAAAAAAAAAAAAAAAAAAAAAATTTTTTTTTTTTTTTTTTTTTTTTTCCCGATTTTCACCGAGGGTCCAAACGCCCTTTTTTTTTTAGGTCGATTTGTAGGTTTTGCAAAGCAACCCAAAGACCAAAAAACTCATTGGGGAACGGCGGTTTTCCCCAAAATTACTTTCCCCCAAACGCTAGTATTAAAGGTCCCCCCTAAGGGGGACTTGCCCAAAGGAGTAAAAATCCCAGACCCGCTTCCGGTTCTTTGATGCCTTCAAGTAGGGGGGGGTTGGCCGGAAACCCGGTTTTCAAAGGGGGAAAATTGTGGGGCGGAAAAAACCTTGCCCTGGTATGCTGGAGTCAGGTTGGTAATTGCCCACCAGTAGTTGCTTACAATTTTCCAAAAAACGATCCCCTTTTCCCTTCCAGGGGAGGGGGTTTAACCCAAACGGTTCCCTCCCAAGGCCCGGGGGTAGGGGGGGGGTACCAGACTGGCCAGGAATGGGGGAGTTCAGGACTGTATGCCAGGGCCCCGAGCCCATAGGTTTCACCTCCAGCCCTTTAGCAGTTTCCCGTAAGGATATTTACATAAAAGGGGCCTGCAAGCTTTTCCCCACTTTTTTCAGCTTTGGAAAATCGGCCCATCCCCCCCAACCTCTGTTAGGTTTGGGAGGTTTCCCTCGCCTGATTGGGTTTGGTCCCCGGGCGAGGCCCCCTGGGAAAGGGGGCAAACCGCTTGCATCCAAGCTAACTGGTTTTGGGGGGGGGTTTCTACCTGGTAACAAAACTGGGTTCCCCCAAAAAAAACTCAGGGCCCAAAAAGTTTTTTAACGGGGAAAAAACCCCCGGCCATGATCTAAAGATGATTCCGTTCCAAACCGCTGATCGGACTGCAGTCCCCAAACTTGTGAGGAGGACTTTTGAGTTTTCAATTTTTCTCAGGGGCCCTTGGTAGGCCCGGGCGGGGAAGGGTCATTTACCCAAGAAATGGCCTTCAAACCTCCCCCAGCAAAGAAATTTCCTGATGAAAAAAAATGTTCCTTGTTCCCCTTCTCGGCCCCGTGGTCCGAAAACCCTAAAGCCACCATGGAAACGAACCAAAAAGAACCTTTGATTCCTATTTCAGCCCGAGCTTGCGGACACGCTTTTTCAGTGGGCCCCAAATTTGGTTTTTCCCGGGAAAATGGAAATTTCCCTTGGCCTTGCCCTCGGGCGTACGCCCTTTTGGACTTCCCTGAGCTTTCTTCGAGTTTTTTTATGATATTCGTTATGATAGTATTGCCCATTGCTATTGCTACCACTATTACTGGTCGAAAAATTTTATAATTTAAATTTCATGTTTTTTACCCCCTTTTTTTCCCAACCTTTTCACTGTATACTGGGCGCAATACTTGTTCCTTTTAGGGGCATGTGATGTTTTTTATTTTATTTTTCGTACTCCCTTTTTATGCTTTTTTATCATATTCCGTTGCTGTTTTTACGGTTGTCTGCGTGCGCTTCGCACCAGGTTTTCTGTTCAAAAGTCATTTAACTTATTTATTCTTTTCTACGCGTGTGGGGGAGAGGAAAAGAAAAGGAAGGAGGGGAATGGATAAGTATTAATATACAAAATATATATTATATTATATATTTTATATATTATTATAATATTATAATTTTAATTTTAATTAAAAATATATATACATAAAATATTATATATATATATTTTATTAATATTTTAATATATATAAAATTTGTCTATATATGTATATATATGTATTATATATATTAATATATTGGGTATATAAATTTTGTATATATCTGTATATTTATATGTATTTTATGTATTATAAAGTTATATTTTGTTACGTATATATTAATATATAATATATATTATATATTATATAATATATATATACTTTGGTTTAATTTTTCATATGTTTATATGTATAAATGTATATATATAATTATATATTATATGTATATGTTATATTTTATATGTATATAATTTATATATTTTATTAAAATATCCCATATTAACCCTACGTATAAATTTTCATTACACAACCACACACCACACACCCCCACACCCCCACCACACCCACCACCCAAACACCACACACCACCCCAAACACCACACCCAACAACCCAAAACCCACACACAACCCCCCCAAAAAAAAAACCACCAACACACACACACCACCAACCAAAACCACAAAACAACAAAAAACACACCCACACACACCACCCCCACACCCCAAAACACACACCCACACCACACCCCCACAAAACCCCCACACACACCACCACCCCCAACACCACAACACCACAAAAAACCACACACACCACCAACAACCGCACAACACACCACCCCCACCCCACCCCCCACCACACCCCCCCCCCACACCAAAAAAAAAAAAAAAAAAAAAAAAAAAAAAAAAAAAAAAAAAAAAAAAAAATTTTTTTTTTTTTTTTTAAAATAAGATGTACGCAAGTAGGATCTAAAAATTTTCCTTCATTGTGTACCTCGTTTTCTTTGTACTTTTAACGGCCTGTTTAAGTGGGATCACCGACATTTAATTTTATAATTTTTTATTATTATTATTTATTTTAAACAAAAACCGGACTTTTTATGTTTTTTGATTCGGTGGTAAAATATGGGGAGCCATTTTGTATGGCTGGGGAATAGGGGAAAAAGTTAAAAGGTTGTAGTTTATGGGTAAAAAATTTGTTTTGGTATTTATTTTAAAGTCAATTCATTTTTCCATTTAAGCGTTGATTGCCAAAGAAAAAGTACCTTGATAAAAAAAGGAAGGTAAAAAGAAAAAAAGTTTAACTTGTGGGATTTGATTACATTTTAGGGGCTTATTTTTGGGTAGTTTTATCCTTTCAAATCATTCAGAGGAGTGGGGGACGGTAAAGGGGTCAAGGAAAAATAAAAAAAAAAAACTACTTTAGATTTATGTGATGTTTTTTTTTATATTTTTCATTGTTACATCCTGTCATGGTTACAATTAATGAAAAAAGGAAAACAAGTTACGAAAAACATTGTTACTTTCATGTAGATATACCGTTTGTGTAAGCCATTTCATCCAAGGACATAAGTGACGTGGGACAGTGCTTGTGTTCCATTTTACGTATGTACAGCTGTACATGCGCATGTAAAACGTATTGCATATCCAGAATTTCTTTATGGATGTCCTTAATGAAAACACCACACACAAGTGGAGTGCACAAGCCATGCAGTGGCGTACTGAATATTTCTTCATGCATCCCTGCTCCTGGTTTAAACTTTGTGTCTGTGTATGCTGGGTATTTTTCAACCTCTCTAGTATAGTATACATTATTATGATGAATTGAATATGCTTTTTACAATTACAGTGATGAATTCGTTTTCCCATCCCATGACAGAGGAAAAGATAACATATTTCCGGTTTTATTCTATTTATTAATTCATTAATATTTTTTCCCAAACATGAAAGTCTTGTCCCATTAGTTTTCTTTCAACACTGGTGGAAATTTTTCTTTCTGGACCAAAATGCAAAAGATGGAATAAAAATGATTCCGATTCAACACTATACAACAAAGGCATATGGCAAAAAGAAACGGAAGCATTTTTAGCGGACTGGTAAGCAATAAAAGTGTGAACATATTCATAAATGTATATGGCCTTTTTTCCAGTGCATGAAGAGAAAAAGGCAGATGTTACTTACGCTAAACCACCTTTCCACAATGTTCCATAAAGTGAGCACCACTCTCACTGCTGGGATTAACTGCTATTCCACTCATTTCACAAAGGATATAAAGTTGCCCCTTCATTCAAATACTTATATATTTGTACTAAAACTCCCTTCTGAAAAAGCTGCACAAAAGACGTTAGCCAAGAAAACCCGCAGTCGGGTGCTTGGCAGGTAGATAGAGTCAAGGCATAAACTTCTCCAATACTCCTTGTACTCCAGAGAGGACATTCACGCCCGTGGTCCTCGCACTTCTGGAAGAGTTACCGAAGCTGCATGTCTGAGGTGGCTTCTGTGTTACGAGGGTCTCAAAATCTCATGGGTTTTGAGGCTTTCATCCCTCCGAAGGTTTAGGTAGTAAGCTCCACACCGTAGAGCGAGATGGAGAGCTCACTGGCGACACGCTGCTTCGCGGGGGAGAACTCCTTTCTGGAAATCAGCTGATGGTACACTTTGTCAGACATGGACCATCACCTGTTTTGTTTGGCTCTGGGGGCGGGACTGCTGGAACTAGCCCTGGACCGCCTCGGGGAAGAAGGGGCATGGGGAGGGGAGTGGTTGTTTGAACTGGAAAAAGCTTTGTTGTTCGCGATCGGAGGGCCGTTGGTATAGGCAAACCGCGAACTGAGTCTCTTTCTCTACCCATTTGAGCATGGTGAGGACAGCGGGTCTGTCTGTGTTGGGGGGAGACGGTAGGTAGGCAAGCCGTGGCGCAGATTGGGGGGAGGTCGTGGGCCCTGAAGGTGACCGCGCATGCCCTGCAAAACGCTCGCATGGCGTCCCTCGTCTGAAATGTCATCGCCTGCGAAGATAGTAGAAAACACGGTCACCCAGTCGAGGCCAAAGAGCGTGGCGGCAGAAGGTAGATGGCAGCCCGACCATTGTCCCAGGTAACGGGGGTCGCGTCTCGTATGCCATGGGAGGGCTGTAGACTTTAACACCATTTTCTAGAACAATTCATGGTTGCTCGTGGGCATAATAGCTTGCTGTTTATCCTCTGGTACCTCCGGTAGTGGAATGTTATCCCAGATACTTTTTGTTCCACCAGGCCGTCTTTGGAACTTCATTTCCTGGTGCTTCTTAAG
>NW_023653694.1:0-4837 GCF_015228065.2 Penaeus monodon
AAAAAAAAAAAAAAAAAAATTTTTTTTAAATATTAAATTTTTAAAAAAAAAAAAAATTTTTTTAAAAAAATTTAATATTTTTTAATGTTTTTAAAAAAAAAAAAAAAAAAAAAAAAAACAAAAAACCCAAAAAAAAAAAAAAAAAAAAAAAAAAAAAAATATATATATATATATATATAATATATATAATTTTAAAAAAAAAAAATATTCAAACAAAAATTTTTATTAACTATTCCCTCAAAAAGTGTAAAAATGTGGTTTCCAGGAAGTCCATTTATTGTCAACCCTGTAAATTTATAATTGTTAAGCATATTTAGACCCGCGTACTCAGTACTGGTGGAGCGATACTAGTTGCCGGATTATATATCCGTATGGAAAACCGATCGACCCCCCCCCTTCCCCTACGGTTTTACGTTTGTGAAAATGTTTGAAAATTGTGAGCCACACTATATATATATAATATAATATATATATATATCTATATATATATTTTATATATATATATATATATATACTATATATATATAATATATATTATATATATGTATATATGAACACACACACACACCAACACACACATATATATATATATATATAATATATATATATATGATATATATATGATTATATATGAATATATATGAATATATATGTGCTTTATCTTTTTTTTTCGGGAATGCTCGGCTCATAGGCGATGATGTTCGCAACGAGGCTTCGAGGCTTCGAGGCTTTGCGACCGAACAGAAACTTTTATGAATTCCGAACTACCTTTGAAGGAAACCCTGCTCGGAGTCGAACGATTTGATGTTTGAAAAGAAAAATCATATGAAACTATACAATTGTTATTCATTATGGAAGGAGAGATACTTTCGGAATACTTCATCAACATTCAAACAAGAACAATGGTGAATGGCAAACCAGAATATCGTTATACAACATTCAAATTTTTGCACACGAATCCTCACATTATATGAAGAAATTAAGATTGGAATTCAGAACTACATTAGCACCCACGACAACAAAAGCAAAGGCAAGGCTATCCAACAAGTGAACAATGATATGAGATGCAACACAGATACAAATATACACAGGTACATTCCACCTGATGGTGTGAGCTACCTATTAAACACCGCTGTTGGTCTGTAGATAATGAATGTCTCTTGCAATATGATGATGAAGGCAACGTATGATTTTTTTTTATATCATTATGATATTTTTTGAATATCCATAAGTATTTGCTATTACTTGTTATCCCCCCCCCCACCTCCGATCTGAACCTTCTCGTCCTGTTCCCCCCCCCCCCCTTTCTCCCTCCCTCACCATCCTACCCCTTCCCCTGCCCCCCTTTCTCCCTTCCCACCCATCCATTGACCCCCTCCCTGCCCTTCCCCTTCCCTCCCCCCTCCCCCTGCCCTCCCCCCTCCCCTCCCCCTCAGTATCTTGGGCCGAGGCGTCTCTCCCAGTCGCCATTAGCAAGCGGACCATTTGTTGATTAGACGTGAGCAATGGGACGCAAAACTTAGTGTTAATTAGGGGTGACGAATATTCTGGCGCGATGGTTATTATTATTGGTTTTACATCTCTGGGCTGAAGTCTAGGAGTGAGTGGGGAAGAAAGGGAGGTCGGGAAGGGAGGGGAGGAGGGGGTTGGGGAAAGAATGGATGGGGGGAAGAAAGGGGAGGAGGGAAGGGGAGGGAGGAGGGAGGATGGGGAAAGAATGGAAGAGGGGGAGAAAGGGGAGGAGGGAAGGAGGGAGGTTGGGGAAAGAATGGAAGGGAGATGGAGGAGGGGAAGATGGGAAGGTTAGAGAAGGGGAAATGGGAAAGGGGGAGGAAGGGGTATGGGAAATCATGGGGGAATGGGAGAAGAGGGGAATAGGAGCAGCGGGGCGCATGGGGCGGATGGGGAATGGGGAAGAAACAGAGCCAAGTCAGGGAAGCGTTTCATTAGCGAGAGTCTGAGGAGGAACGTCAGCCTCTCGGGCGCATTTAGGTTTCCCTCGAATTTTGGTCTGTGTACATTTTTCTCTTTCATATTCTCTTAATGTTCTCTCTCTCCTCTCTCTCTCTCTTCTCTCTCTCTCTCTCTCTTTCTCTCTCTCCTCTCTCATTCTCTCTCTCTCTCTCTCTCTGATATATATATATATATATATATTTTATATATATATATATATATATGTATATATATATATATATATTATATAATATATATATATGTATTTATATATATATATATATATATATATATATTTTAGTGTGTTTGTGTTTGTGTGTGTGTTGTGTGTGTGTGGGGTAACGCACACAACCACTTCACATTTTAAACACACACACAAACACACACACACACACACATACACAGGCACACACACACACACACACAACACACACACACACACACATATATATATATATATATATATATATATATATATATATATATATATATATATATATATTATATATATATGTGTGTGTGTGTGTGTGTGTGTGTGTGGGGGGTATATATATATAATATATATATATATAGAAGATAGATAGATAATAGATAGATAGATAGATAGATAGATAAAATAGATAGATAGATAGATGATATAGATATAGATATAGGTGTGTGTGGGTGTGTATTATATATATATATATATATAATATATATAATCTATTATTTATAACATATAATATATTATATTTATATATATATTTTATATTATATATTTTATATTTTAATTATATATATATATATACGTAATGTGTTTTGTGTGTGGTGTGAAGATCTAAACATAATTTAAACACACCCACACACGCCGAAACACAAACGCCCCACACACACACACACCACACACACACACACACACACCCACCCACCCCACAACAATAATACATATATATATATCTTTATATATATTATATATAAAATATATTATATATATATAAATACATATTATATATATATCATATATATATATATATTTATATTATATATATTCTAATATGTGTGTGTGTGTGTGTGTGTGTGTAGATATAACCTATTTAAACACTCACACCCGCCGCACCCCACGAAACGCACACCCGTCAGCCCCCCCGCACACAACCAGTGTTCGCGGAGTTCCCCACTTGAAGATCTTTCTCCCTCCGGTTTGTTTCTGAGAGGGGGGAATGGCGTGATAAGTTGACAATTAAATTGTTTAAATGTGTTTAAATGAAAGTGTTAATAGGGTTCTGATGGTGTGGTAATGGCGTGGTGTCGTATGGTGCTGTATGGTGTACAGGGAGTTATTAAGTATTATAGTGTTCTGATTGTGAGGTGAAAATGATATCGAAATTGATTGATGGTGATGGTTAGATTATAGCAACAATTTGATGATGATGATGGGTTTATTAGTTATATTTGGTTTATTTAAAGAAATGATGATGAAAAAAGAAGAGGAAGGGAACGATGGGAAAAATAAGGAAGTGGGAGACGAAGGTGAGAAGGAGTAGAATAAGAATAAGAGGAAGTGAAAGAGGAAGAGGAAGAGGAAGAAAAAGGAGTAGAAAAAGAGGAAGAGGAAGACGAGAGGAAGAGAAAGAAGAACAAAAGGAGGGGAGAGCAGACATAGGAAGAAACATTTATACAAAAGGAGAAATACTAAAAAAAAAAAAAACACTCATAACGTACGGCCAATCAACTGTATATAAACAATCCAGTATCCATTGATGTTCCTCGTTTAAAAAACATCGTTTTTTTATCTCTCATTCCCCCACCATTTTTCCCTCGACCCACACCGCTGATATTAGGGCAGTTGGCAGCCGAGGCGGGCCCCGCCGTCGCCCACGGGGCACTATTTCACGTGTTACGAGGCCAGCTTAGTGTTTGGGGTCACACTTTTTGCCTTCGTAATTGCTTAATTTCGTGCCGTAGTTCACGCGCCTCGGCCCATTACGTTCGTTCTGCGCCGCCTCTGCCTCTGCCACTACGGCTACGACTGCACAACTTCCGCTCGGTGTACCATACTACGACTGCTACTGCTACTACTACTGACAATGTTGTTGTTGCATTTTCTTTCTATTCTGTGTGTTTAGAATTCGTTATTGTTATTATGTTTTTTTTTATATTTATTACTATTGTCATCAGTATCATTGTCTTATTATTATCATTATCTTACACTCTTAATGATCCTACCTCCGTTAAAAGTAAATTCCTCAGCGTTTTTTAATGTTATCAATAAATCATTAATGATGATATTGACGTAGCATATCATTACCATCCTTTACATCATTCTCAGATTTACTACGGTAAATAGTCTGTCATTCAAAGTTTCTATATTACCATTTACATTATTGTTGTTGTCGGTATCATTACATTATTTTATATATTAATTATTATTATTATTATTATTATATTATTATTTTATTATTATTATTATTATTATTATTATTTATATTATCATGGTAATCAACTGTGAAACTAGTTTAATAATAATAATAATAATAATAATAATAACAAAAATAATAATAAAAATGATAATAATAATGTTGAATAATAATAAAAATAGTAATAATAATAATGGCTATTATTATTATCCATATATACATACATATTAATAATAAAGACTGTGGTAAAGATAAAAATAATAATAATAATAATAATAATAATAATAAAATAATAATAATAAAATAATAATAATAAAAATAACAATACTAATAACAATACGACAACAACAATAAAAGCAAATAGTAAAACATAATTAATAATAAAAGAATAAATAATTTTTTTAATTTTTAATTTTTAATTTAAATTTTGATTTTTATTTTTTATTTATTATTATTTTTTTATTATTATATTTTTAAATTTTTATTTT
>NW_023653695.1:0-4837 GCF_015228065.2 Penaeus monodon
TTTTGGTGTGTGGGGGTGTGTGTGTTTTGTGTGGTGTGGTGTGTGGGGGTTTGTGTGGTGTGTGTGTGTGTGTGTATGTGTGTGTATAGTCATAAGAACGGGTACAAGATATGTACGCTTGAGTGTGGTCACATATATGTGGGTGCGTATACACATATGTATCGCATAGGTTTATATAATATATATATGTATGCATGTGCATGTGTGTATTTGTGTATAACGTAGGAGTATGTATGCATATCATATGCATAGGAGCATATGTAAAGGTGTATGCTTGCATGTGCATGTGCACGAAAATGAACATAACCGTAGTGTTTAGGGCATTTGCGGGTGAATAAACTATGTCTGCACTAGGTGTACATACGCATAAATGAAATAGTGTATAACATATAATCACACCACATATGACACTTCTGATACTCAAGCCTATGCTCACCTGGAGTATACCCTGGTGTAGTGAGCAGTCCCATGCGTTGCTGCTCATAAGTCCACACTAGATAGGGTCATCCCTGTTGGAGGAGCTTATCAGTGGCATCCCGGCTAAACTACTCCCCCCTCCCACTAAGATACTCCTAAGTCAGTAGGGGGGGGGGTAACTCAATCAAAAACCATGACTGCACATACAGCAACGGCCCTCATTCCCCGGAGGCGAAGGAGCCCCTGGTTACGGCGGCGATTAGGATCGCTCCGGAGCAGAGGGTGCTAAGAATCTCTCCCCACGTTGATGAACCTTTGTACATATAATATAAGGATAACGAGAACTTAATCCGACTTACTAGCATTACTTGAGAAACTCACTTTCATTAAATGGGGGGATGATGTAGGACTCTGTGAAGTTAGAAGACAAGGCGAAGAACAGAAGATACTAAATGACACGTACTCTGTTGCAGAGGTAAACAAACCCCAGGGTAGCAAGCATGAATTGGGGTTAGATTTCTTAGTTCACAAACGGTTGGAAAAGAATATCGTGGAATTCTTTAAGATTGTTCAAGTCTATGCTTCAACCTACAGCCACAGTGATAAAGAAATAGAGAGCTTGTATGAAGATGTTCATTAGAAAGTAAAACACCCATGTAAAAAGACAGAAGGAGAAACCGTAGTGGGGAATCACGGAATGGGCACTAGGAATGAGAGGGGACAAATGCTAGTCGATTTTGCGGAGGCTCGATCACTCAATATCATGAATACATTCTTCAAAAAAGTCTAGAGTGGAAGTGGACATGGGAATCTCGCCATCTGACCTCAAAAACGAAAATTGACTTCATAATTTTAAATAGACACGATACAGTAAAAAATGTGGAAGTTATTAATAAATAATTTTTTGCAGCTACCATAGAATGGTCAAAAGAAAAATTTAAATTTTACCTTTAGAAGAGAAAGGAAAAAACCCATACAAAAAATCGCACCCAAAATTTTTCTAACTTGAGACCGGCGACAAAATTTTAAACCCTTTAACATTCAAAACGATTTAGTTCTCAGCACGAAGATCTCAACATTGCCCAAAAGAAACAAATAGTTTCAATGATAAATAAAGGAAGCTGCACTTGAATAGGGGGAAAAAAGTCAACAAAGCTCCAACAAGCTCTGGTAAAAACAAAATACGTCAATACAAAAAGTAGGCATGGAAGTATAGTCAGACGGGGACAAAATAAATTAATGAAAAAAAAAGACTTTTAAATAAAAAGAAGAGAAAAGATGTAGGGAAACCAATACTCAAATAAAAAATGAGACAGTGATCTCGGTATACGGATAAAACTTTGAAAGGAACTGGGAACAGGGAGAAAAAAATGTAGCAAAAAAAAACCAGACGAAAAGTGACATTAATAAAGTGAAATCATAAAAAGTATTAAGACTTTTACAGGGACCTATAAAACTAAAATGGAAAACCCAGGGTAGAAAACTGCGGTAATGGAGAGACTAACATCACAACGGACGAAATAAAAACGTTTAAAAGACATAAAAGAGAGGAAACACAAGGGTTTAAACGGAAATTGTATAGACCTTTAATAGATGCACGGAAGTTCGGTCAAAAGCCAATCTTTAACAAATGCCTTCCCAAAGGAAAAAAAAAAACCAAAATCGGAAAAATGCAACAATTATTTTTTACATAAAATAGGGATAGAAAGATCTCTGGCAGGCAGGCTTCCCCAGTGGATTCTCAACAAGAGACCACTCCACTCGCTCACTCAAATAAGAGAAAAAAAGAAAAACGAATATAGGAAACCCATGTGTATGGCATTCATCGATAACGAAAAGGCATTTGAATCTATACAAAAACCACCCAGTACTAGAAGCTATTCGAAGACGGGGAGTAGAGGAGTATTTGTAAAATATTGGAAGATATATGTGAAGATGGAACGAAACCCCATCAAGCCCCACAAAAAAAAAACAATAAAATACTAATCAAAAAAGGTTTAGACAGGGCGAAAACCATCTCACCAAAACTGCTTACAGCTTGCCTGGAGGAAATACTAAAGAGGCTAGAATGGAACAAAAAGAATATCAAAATAGGAGACGAACCTAAAAAATCTAAGATTGGCAGATGATTTTGTTCTCTTCAGTGAATCTGCATTTTAAAAGTAGCAACTAATAAACAATCTGAATAGAGAAAGTCAAAAAGTTGACTTAGGATAACAAGAAAAAAACTAAGATCATGTTCAACAGTAGAGCTCAATTCGAACAGATACATGTACAAGACAAAGCACTAGAGGAAGTAAACAATATATATACCTAGGACAACTCATAAAGACACACATCTAGCAAAGGGGAAAGTTAAGCGACGCATCAGTCTAGGCTGGAGCGCCTTCGGGAGACACAGTAGCATACTAATAGCTCCTTGCCATTATTTTTAAAAAAGAAAAGTATTTAACCAGTGCGTCCTCCCAATTATGACCAATGGATCAAAAACATGGACTACACCAATTACTGGAGAGGAAACTAATAAGTGCCCAAAAAGGGAGGGAAAAGGGGTTTGATGCTGGGAATTCGCCTAAGAGATCAGATGAGACGATGTGGATCAGGAACAGACAAAAGTGGAAGACATACTTTGGAGCATCAAAGAAAAAATGGCAATGGGCAGCTCTTTTATGCCGGAGACAAGGGCAAAAAATGGACAAAGATGTAAAAACTGGGCTATAGATAACATAAGAGGCCAAGAGCGAGACCAATGACAAGATGGCGTGACGAAATAACGAAATTTGGGGCCAAGACTGGAAACAAGAAACGCAAGACAGACAAAGTTGGAAAAGATTGGGAATGGCCTACTCCTGTGTGGATTGATGATGGTGATGATATGTAATAAGTATATGTGTGTGTGTGTGTTTGTGTGCAGATACACATATTTATACATACAAACATTCATATATGGATAGACAGATCATTTCTCTCTCCCTATCTCATTCCTCTTCTCGATCCCTCTCCCTCTTACCTTTCCTTACTTCTCTTCACCCCTTCTTTTCTCTACCCCGTTCCTTCTCGCAAAACATCCTAGTATTTATTTAATTAGTTAGACTATATGCCGATACAGATGCGCATAACCACTAGGAGTCGCAATATTTGTTATCTGACACCCATGCCGTGCAGACGTCCCAGCTGTCAGTTGGCTGCTGTATTTTTCGTCAAGCTGACAGTGCGCGTACATACGCGTGCGCAGACTCCAAGCAAACACACAGACAAACTTACATACACACACAAAGATGTAAGTCGTCACATACACAAACATACATAGTGTGTGTGTGTGTGTGTGTGTGTGTGTGTGTGTGTGTGTGTGTGTGTGTGTGTATGTATGTATGTATGTATGTATGTATGTATGTATGTATGTATGTGTGTGTGTGTGTGTGTGTGTGTGTGTGTGTGTGTGTGTGTGTGTGTGTGTGTGTGTGTGTGTGTGTGTGTGTGTGTGTGTGTGTGTGTGTGTGTGTGTGTGTGTGTGTGTGTGTGTGTGTGTGTGCGTGAGAAAGAGAAAGAGAGAGAAAGAGAGAGAGAAAGAGAGAGAGAGAGAGAGAGAGAGAGAGAGAGAGAGAGAGAGAGAGAGAGAGACTCAGAGAGAGAGAGAGAGAGGGAGAGGAGAGAGGAGAGAGAGAGAGAAGAGAGGATGCAAAGGAGAGGAAGGATAGGAGGAAAGGCAACAGTAACTTGGTCATGAACACGTACGCATACAGAGGATAGATGATGAAGCAAACAATGCAACAATAACCAACCACTTTTGCGGGAGAAAGCTTCACCGTCAAGAGAAGAGGAGCGCGAGGTGGAAGCCGTTCGTCATGGCGCGTGGGAGCATCTGCATCCTCACAGATTACGTCTAACGGGAACTGCAACCTACTTAAGGTGTCCTCAACCCAAGAGCAAGAGGAGATTTTTCCCAGAGGCAGCACCCTGTTTCCCCTCACCTCTTTGGCAACGGATGAATGCAGTATCGTTTATTGTAAAGTCAAAGTAATATTTAGGTCGCCTCGAGCATCCAGTCACCAAGTTGTATCCCTGAGTCACCGAAAAGCCGCTCTTCGTCGATCCCGCGGGCTGTCTGCCTTGAATTACCAGAATGCCATCACCGAGTAACGAGGGCGCCGGAAGTCGCCGCCATAGCCGTAGGGCTTCAGGCTGAGGCTTCCGTCTCAGCAAATGAAATTTAGGGAGAGGCTCACTCTAAGTCATGAAACTCGCTTGTGGTTGCAGGCTGAGACCTAGAATCTGCCTTCTTATTATTTTTGTGATACAATGAGGGTACTGCCTTGACCATAATACAAACAGGACTGATTCATTGTCATTATTAATAACGTTAATAAAGTCGATGAGTAATGGCAATGATAATAGCAGTCTGTGTATTTTTGTGTCGTTA
>NW_023653696.1:0-4837 GCF_015228065.2 Penaeus monodon
GGGAGGGGGAGGAGGGAGGGGGGAAACGGAGGAGGAGGAGAGAGGAGGAGGAGAGGGGAGGAGGAGGAGGAGGAGGAGGAGGAGGAGGGAGGAGGAGGAGGAGGAGGAGGAGGAGGAGGAGGGGGGAGGACGAGAGAGAGGAAGAGGAAGAGGAAGAGGAGGAGAAGGAGGAGGACGAGGAGGAGGAGGAGGAGGAGGAGGAGGAAGAGGAGGGGGAGGTGGAGGTGGAGAGGGAGGAAGTGGAAGAGGACTAGGGGAGGAGAACTGGGAAAGGGAGGAGGAGGAAGAGGAGGAGGAGGAGGAGGAGGAAGAAGAAGAAAAGGAGGAGGAAGAGAAAGCAATGAATCTGGTGGGGATCTTGTGAGGAGGAGGTGGTTATGGGTGATTCACAGTCTGTCTCTTTCTCCCTTTCCCTCTCTCTTTTCTCTTCTCTTCTCTTCTCTTATCTTCTCCTCTCTCTCTCATCTCGTCTCATTTCTCGTTTCTCGTCTCACGTCTCTCCCGTCTCTCTCATTTTCCTGTTCCTTTTTCCCTACCACTTGCTCCCTCTCCGTATTGCTTCCATCCCCCCTCTTCTCTCTCCTCCTTGTTTCGACCCCCCAACCCCTTCCTCCGGAATATTGCTTTTATTACTGAAGCCCATCATAGTTAGCCGACATTATCTGTATCCTAACTTCCCCCAACGCGAAACGTCTTTAGAAGGATGTTAAGCACTGACGTAGGTACACCGAAAACCCCCGTTAGACGCCGGTGTTTTCCCCAGACTTAAACCCGCAAAACGTTTAGGAAAGATGTCTTTCATTAAACCCAATATAAGCAATACCTATCTTCCTTGTAATCTATATGCCTCGTCGCAAAATAAAGCGTTTGAGTGGGATAGTCCGTCACTACCTCCCCTAGAAAACTGTATACCTCCTTAATGATAGGCGGTGTACCATATGCCTCTCCCCTACACTACACGGCTGTCTCTCACGTTACATAACTTCGGTACACCACCACGTTACACCAACCCGGGCCACACGACACTGCCTGACAACCCCACATCCCACTTCAAGTACCGTCTTCAGCATGAGTGAGATGGAGAGGGCAAAGAGGGTCGATTAAGCGTACTAATAATAATCTTGTTACATAAATATGGTGTGCGTCTTACATGATTATCACAGCTGTTTTATTCATTATTAGATCCTTTTTCATTTTCTTAAATGCTTTTCGCGTTATAAATAATCATTAGTTCCTTTCTTCTTTCTTTTTTTACTTGCGTTATAAATAATCATCCTTAATTTTTATTATTACTTCATTTCATTTTCTATCTTACCTGATGATAAAATAATAGACAAGTGACTTAGAAGGCAAATATCGCCACGCCATTTTAGCCTTCAAGAGCCAGCGACAAAGCAAGGCGCGGCAGGACAATGACGAATGACAAGCCGATGACGTCAGGGAGTGGGCCGGGGAGGTACATGTGCGGAAATTTGCGGAAAGGGACTTGCCAAGACCCCCGCAAGATCATTCCGTGTTGTCTTTGCGGTCGGGGAGGTGTTTGGAGACCCTGGGGAAAGAGGGAGGAGAGGGGAGGGATGGAAAGGAGGAAAGGAAGGGGAGGGGAGGAGAGGGATGGAAGGAGGAAGGAAGGGGGGGGGAAGGAGCAGAAGGAGGAAGGGAGGGAGAGTGGGAGAAAGGGAGGGAGGGATGGAGGAGGAAGGTAAGCAAAGGGGGTTTCACTTCGTTGTGGTTTTCAACACGGGAAATCTGCAATTAGGCAAAGAAACTAATATAAGATAAAGTACACCCCGGTATATGGCGATAGCAGTTGTCGGTCTGGTGCACGAGCTTGTAGGCCTACCTACGCCTACACGGAAAATGCTTACGGCAAACAACCGCATTTACAGTCCCGCCCAATTCACTGGTTCAACGGCGGTTCGGAAACGATACAGTGAACCATAAAAACAAAGGCGGAGGATAAATCATAAAATTAAATGTATCTCGGAACGTCACAACTGTATTATTGAAAAAAAAAAACTGACTTGATCGAGTTGCTATGACGTCAGATCATTTCACCTTTCTTAATTTCGATACGCTCGAAATTTCAATATGAGTTCGGACTTATTAATCAAAATGTGTAACGTCACAGTGATAACAATGATAAGGATAATCGTAATGATAGCACACTCTATCATTCGCCAATTGATACCACTAATTAGATGATGGTGATTATTGGGTTATCATTATCATTACCAAAATCCAGTCACCACAATCTTTCTTTATATTTAATATTCGTTCCATCATATGCATTTTCCCAGAGACAAACTAACATTAGTCAAGACCCACTGAAAAAGACCCTACTTATTACGATTTCACTGACTACGACCCTACTGGCAACGACCTCGGCTTCCCTTCCCATCCCTCAAAAAGACCACACTGGGCACGACCCCAGCTGGGACAACTCCAACTAGCCACGACCCTACTTGCCTTCCATCCCTGGATACGACCCCGCCCCGGCACAACCCCACTGGCAACGACCCCGGCTTCCTTTGCAATCCCTCAAAACGACCCCACTGAATACGCTCCCCCCCCCCACCCAGTACGACCCCACTAGCTACGACCTCCGGCGTCCCGTACCAGCCACGTTCCCAACAGCAACAGGAGTCCAGGTAGGTAGATGAGTGAGGTGAGTAACCGAGCAGTTTGTTGACACCGTTTGGGACTTTTAAATTTTAAATTTTAAAGGCGGGCACTGCTCGGCCCGAGGCTCTGTCCCTCGCCCCCTCCCCCCTCTCGGCTCTTTCGCTCTTCCCTCGATCTTTCTAGCTCTTTCTTGTGCCTGATCTATGTCTGTTTGTTTGTTTGTCTGTCTCTCTCCCTCTCCCATTCACCCTTTCTTTTCTCCTTCCTCCCTCATTCCTCACGTCTACCTCCCCTTCTCCCGCCCCCTCTACCATACCACCAAAATACTCTGAATCCAATTTGTCTGTTTGGGGGTAATTATCAGTCGTAGTGCCGTGAGACGAAATGAGCAGAGGAGAAAAAGGAGAAAGGAGGAAGAGGAGGAAGAGGAGAAGGAGTAGAAGGAAGAGAAATGGAGGAGGAGGAGGAGGAGGAGGAGGAGGAGGAGGAGGAGGAGGAGGAGGAGGAGGAGGAGGAGGAGAGGAAGGGAAGAGGAAGAGGAAGAGGAAGAGGAAGAGGAAGAGGAGGAGGAGGAGGAAGAGGAGGAGGAAGAAGAGGGGATGAGGACGAGAAAGAAGAGGAAGCGTATGAGGAAGCAGAACAGAAGATGAGAAGGAGGAGGGAGGGAAAGAAGAAAGAGGAGGAGGAGGAAGCCGCCCCTCCTGACGGTCCTGGCTCGTGGCCGGCGGCGCGGCTTCGCTCTCCTGAAGACGAGAGAGTTTCTCCTCCCTCCCGCCGCCTGCGTGGCATCGTGCAGACCCGAGGGTGATTTAGGGGTTCGCGCTCGCCTCAGCGCCGGCGGGAATTTCACCTCAGCGGCTTGTTCTCTCTCCATAGTCTTCCCTCTTTTTCTCTATTTTGTAATATGTTTTTTTTTTAATGTTTGTATGGTCTTCCTTCTGATATTCCTATTTTCCCCCTTTTCCTCCGCCTCTTCCTCTCCCTCCTTATCTTCTCCTCGTTCGCAGGGAAGTGAACGACCTTGCCTCCTCCGCGTGACCCGGGGCCGTCCCATCACACAGCTCATCTAAACCCGTGTTTTCGTATCTTCCTCCCTCCTTCCTCCTTCCATTCCTCCATTTCTTCTTTTCTCACTACCCTTTCTCTCTCCATGTCTCCATTCTTCTTTCCTTTCCCCCTAGCTCCCCCCCCTCCCTCCTTCCCTACCTCCATTCTTTCATTCTTGTCTCCCTCCCTCCTTCCCTTTCTTCTTGTCTCCCTGCTTACTCCTTTCCTCCTTCTCTCCCTACTTCCTGTGACCCCCCCCCCCCCCCGCCGACCGTACCCGAATGGCGACCAAATCCTCTCCACCGTAGAAGCTCCGACGGCATCCCACATCCAGCACGTGTGTGCACAACTGTCTTCCCTGAGCGTCTTTCCAAGGGTGGTGTCCCAAGGGCGTCTTACCAAGGGCATCTTCCTACAGCGTCTTCCCAACGGCGTCTCGCCAAATGTGTGTCCAAGGGAGTTTTCCCAGGGCATCTTCCCAAGGGCGTCTCCCCAAATGTGTGCTCCAAAGGGCGTGTTCCCGGGGCATCTTTCAAGGGCGTCTTTCCTGGGACGTTTTCCCAAGGCGAGAGCAAGAATCGTGATGGGATCTGCCCCGTGCGTGCCTCCGTGCTCTACGCTGGCCGGGACTATGGACGGGGTTGACTGTCTTACCGCGTCTGCAAGCACAGTTACAGTTGAACGGACGCTCTTCCTCGCAAGCACTGAGAGAAAGTCGGAGAAGCAAGCAATCGACCTTATGTATATGTTCCCGGAGCCGACTTCCTTGTGCAAAAGCTCGCATGAGGTCTTAGCATTGGAGGTGAGTGTATATTTAGAAGTCTAATCGGTTATTCAAACGATGGAATACATTTTAAGATATCTTTTATCTTTATCTTCTCTGTTTGAAGTATATGCTAGGTATCTTCATCGGTATCTCTAGTGTTTTATCTAGAAAAGGTTTATTCGGCTTCTAGATTTCCATCCTGACGCATTCATATGCAGATATACAAATGAACACATTCATATAATAAGGACATGTGCGCTTGTGCGTGCGTGTGTGTGTGTGTGTGTGTGTGTGTGTGTGTGTGTGTTTGTGTGTGTGTGGTGTGTGTGTGTGTGTGTGTGTGTGTGTGTGTGTGGTGTGTGTGTGTGTGTGTGTGTGTGTGTGTGTGTGTGTGTGTGG
>NW_023653697.1:0-4836 GCF_015228065.2 Penaeus monodon
ATTATATATATATTAAAATTTTTAATATTTTAAAATTATATTAAATTATTTTAAATTATATATTTTTAAATCACACAAATGTTAGACATGGGAATAAAAGCGTCACGCGAAAATCTGAGTTCGAGGATTCGAGTCGCCGGCCCGGGCGCTTTTTTTCCTTGGGGGCAGGAACTTCACCTCGATTGCCTGCCTACCGGGGGTGAGCAGGCACCCAAGTCATGCCGGTCCCAAATTGGTAAATAAGATGGTACTCGAAAAAAACCCCGGGCGGAAGCAACGGAAAACCCCCCGCTCTAAATTCCCAAAGAAAATCAGGGAAAATCCAGATCGCCTATTTTTCTTGTGGGACAGGCACTTGAAAAAAAAAAAAAAAAAAAAAAAAAAAAAAAAAAAAAAAATATATTTATTAAAATAAAATTATATATTTTTAAATATAATATATATTATATATATATATTATTAGCCCGGGGGCCGGGGGTTAAAACACTGGATAAAGACGTCACGAGGAAATCGAGTACGAGGTTCGAGTCACCGGCCGGCGCGTTGTTCCCTTGGGCGGGAACTTCACCTCGATTCCTACCTACCCCTGGGTGGGGCAAGCCCCCCAAGTATGCCGGTCCCAAAATTGGTAAATAAGTGGTGACTAGTTTAAAAACCCCGGGGGGAAAGGGCACAGCAAAACCACCGCTCTAAATTCCCAAAAAATCAGGGAAAATCCATGATCGAAACGTTCTTTAGGACGGGACTTGGAAAAAAAAAAAAAAAAAAAAAAAAAAAAAAAAAAAAAAAAAAAATATTTATATATTTTTTAAAATTATATATATTATTATATATAATATATAATATATTAATATAAAATATAATAGGCCGCGGGGGCCAGTGGTTAAGCCTGGCTAAAGACTGTCACGAGGGAATCGGGTTCGGGGGTTCGAGCACCGCCGGCGCGTTTTTTTTCCCTGCAAGGATTTAAAACCTCGATTGCACCTCCCAGGGGGTTTGGCCAAAGCCACCCAAAGTCTGCGGGCCCCAAACCCGGAAAAAAAGGAATGTTACCTAAAAGGTAACCCGGGCACCCCCCGGGGAAAGGAACTGGGGACCCTCCCACGTACTCCTCCAAGAGCTCACAACATAAAACTACAATTAATATCATGCTGTGACCACGCGGCTCAAACAGAACCTCGAAAAAAAAAAAAAAAAAAAAAAAAAAAATATATATAAATATTTTTTGGTGTGTGTTGTTGTGGTGTTGTGTGTGTGTGTTGTGTGTGGTGTGTGTGTGTGTGTGGTTTGTGTGTGTGTGTATGTGTGTGTATGCATTATGTATTTTAATTCCCCTGAGCCCTCCGCTTTTTTTTCTTGCATGAAATCGTTAAAAATAATTAAGAGATTTTCCTTTTTTCTTCTCACGTGTCTCCCTCCTCCGACGTTGAAAATGAGGCGTCTGCGGCGATCTTCCGCGAGTCGACATTTTCCCTCGATATTTACTTAATACGCGAAATTTCCCAATATTTGGGGCATCCCATGATCGAGCACACCGAAAAGGCCTGTGAGAAAAGTGCGAGCGCGGGGCCGTACTGCACTTTTCCGGCCGGCTTGGAAAACGAGCCTAAAAGGGGCCCAAACAGGACCATAACGCGGCCAGGATGACTGCGCCGTTTTCCTCTCCTAAGGGGGGCTTTGTTGCGCCCTTTCGGGGGAAAAGGCTTTGATTTTCAAACTTTCCTTCCTTTGGAAACCTTTTCGAAGACGAGAGACATGGATTTTTTTCAATTTATTTTGGGCCCTTTAAAATTTAAACCTTCTTTGAGGTCCTTTGTAATTCCGTTCCCATAACATAGATTATTGTTCAAACCTAGGTGAGTACCATTTTCCCCGGGCAACCCATCACACATTACACTGAGACACCCCTTCCGTTCCTCAGACTCAAAAATTCCCACGAGCGCTCCTCTTCCCCCCGCCTGTTTTCTCCGCCCCCAGAAAATTTCAGCGTGAAAAAATAGTGATAGCCACATCCCCCGGTTTCCATTGCATAATGGTGATGTGGGGAATGAGGTTTGGGCCCCTTATAAAACGTCAGATAACTTTCCCGGGGGAGATTACGCCCCGGCAGGCCTTGGATATTTTTTTTTCCCTTTTTCTTTCATTGCTTCTCCCCGGAAATACGTCAGGCTAATCTAATAAATTTTTTCAATAGATAAAACAACTGAATTATCTCGTGGGAAAAAAAGGCAACATGGATCATAATGCTCTCCCTTACCTGCGATAAATTTTCGCGTTTTACGTCACGCCCTTAAAATAACTCCGTTACGAAAAAAAAAGAGATTTTCGATGAAAATGCGAATACGATCGTAATCTCGAGTTTTAAAGGTTTTTAAAAATGCAAAATACTCCTTAGGGGAGCTCTCCCCAGGTGGCCGTCGCCATTCTGCGACATGATCCAAATATCTTTTGCTTCCCCCCTCTGCTTATCCCCTTCGCTACCGCGGCGACTCTTATCCTTACGTGTTTCAAGCTGCTATTAAAATAAAAATGTTGTTTATGATATTATTATTTATATAATATAATATATATATATATTATAATAATTATTTTTTATAATATATATATGTTAAATTGTTATTATATATATAATATAATTTTAATTATATATTATATAATTTTATTATATATATATTTTTTAATAATATATTTATATATAAAATTTTAATATTTATAATATTATATTTATTTTTATATATATTATATCACACCCCCAATTTCTATTATAAAAATAGCACTTGATATACCTGCAAAGGGTAAGTCCGCGCTGTAGCCAAAGGCATAAGCAAGGCGGCAAACAATCAGTTTTAATATGTCGCAAATGGCGACGGCCCCCTCGGGAGACTCGCCTAAGGGGTTTTTGGCTTATTAAAATCTTAACTCGGAATTTTCGATCGTATTCGCATATTCACTCGTAAAACTCTTTTTTTTCGTTAAAGGGGTTATTTTAAGGGCGTGACTGAAAGCGATATAACTTCTTTATCGCAGTGTAAGTGAGACATTATATCCTTGTTCCCCTTTTTTTCCCCCATAAATTTCTTTTTTTTTATCTTCTAAATTTTTAAAATTTAGCCTACGTATCTTTCCGGGGGAAGCATGAAAAAGAAGGAAGAAAAATATCCAAGGCCCCGCCCGGGCATTCTCCCCGGAAAATTTATCTACGTTTTATGGGGGCCAAACCCTCATCTCCCTCATCATCACCATTATGCAAATGAGAACCTGGTGATGCTGGCTAGTCCACTATTTTGCACGCTGAAGTTTGCTGAGGAGGGAGAAGCGAGTGCCGGGGAATGAGGCAGCGCTCGTGGGAATTTCCGAGTCTGAGGAACGGAAGTGGGATGTCTTCGTGTCATTGTGTGATGGATTTCCCGGGTGAATATGGTCTCACCTTAGGTAGAACAATATTATGCTCTATTGCGGGAACGGCAATACTACAAGGACCTCAAGAAGGTTAATTTTAAAGGGGCCAAGAAAACTTGAAAACATCCATGTCTCTCGCTTCTTCGAAAGGGTTTTCCCAAATGGAAGGAACTGTTCTAAAAATCAAACCCCTTATCCCCGAAGGACGAAAACAAAGCCGCCCTTAGGAGAGGAACGACGGCGCAGCTCATCCTGGCCGCTTATGGCTCCTAGTTTGGCCTCTTTTACGGCTCTTTTCCAAGCCGGCTCGCGAAAGTGCACGTACGCCTCGCGCTTCGCACTTTACTCACATGGCCTTTTCGGTCGTGCTCGATGGGGGGATGCCGCAAATATTGAATTATCGCTGTTTTAAAAGTAATATCCGAGGAATAATGTCGACTCGGGGAAGATCGCGCAGCAGACGCCTCATTTGCAACGTCGGGAGCGGGGACACGTGAGAAGAAAACGGAAAATCTCTTTTAATTATTCTTAACGATTGCATGCAAGAAATAAGCGGAGGGCTCAGGGAATATACATACATACCTGCATACACACACATACACAAAAACACAAAAACACACACACCCCACCACCACACAACACACACACACACCACACACACCCACACACACACACACACACACATATATATATATATATTTTTTTTTTTTTTTTTTTTTTTTTTCTGTAGGTCAGTGTTTTTAGCCGCCGTGGGCACAGCATGATACTTTAAATTTTAGTTTTCATGTTGTGATGCTCTTGGAGTGAGTACGTGGTAGGGTCCCCAGTTCCTTTCCACGGAGAGTGCCGGTTTACCTTTTAGGTAATCATTCTCTTTATTTATCCGGGGTTGGGACCGCACTGACTTGGGCTGGCTTGGCCACCCAGTGGCTAGGTAGGCAATCGAGGTGAAGTTTTCCCTTTCCAGGAAACACCCCGCCGGTCGGTGACTCGAACCCTAGAACTCAGATTGCCGTCGTGACAGTCTTGAGTCCAGTGCTTTAACCCCTCGGCCACCCGCGGCCTATATATATATATATATATATATATATATATATATATTATATATATATATATATATATAGTATATATATATATATATATTTTTTTTTTTTTTTTTTTTTTTTTTTTTTTTTTTTTTTTTTTTTTTTTCCAAGTGCCTTGTCCTACAAGAACGTGGGGATCATGGATTTCCATGATTTTCTTGCAAATTTAGAGCGGTGGGTTTTTCTTTTTGCCTTCCGCCAGGTGATTTTATCTAGTCACCATCTCTATTTACCCTTCTGGACCGGCCTACTTGGCTGGCTGCCACCCCGTGCTAGGTAGGCATCGAGGGGAAGTTCCTCGCCAGGACACGCGCGCCGTGTGACCTCTCAAGGGACCCCGGTTTTTACCTCC
>NW_023653698.1:0-37682 GCF_015228065.2 Penaeus monodon
ATTTTTAAATTAAAAATTAATTACCCTTTTTACCTTTTTTCAATTTTAAATTTTTTTTTTTTCCTTTTTTCATTAATTTTTTTATTATTCCCATTATTTATATATTATTTTTTTATTATAATCATATTATATTTTATAAACATATAAATTTTTGATTATATAAAATATTCAATTATTTTCTATTTAATTATTATTTTAATTATTTTTAATATTATATAAAAATATATAAAAAAAAAATAAAATATAATAATAATAAAAATAATAAAATAATTATTATAAAATAATAATTTATTAATTATAATAATTTTAAATATATTAAAAAATTATTTTTTAAAAATTTATAAATTTAAAATATAAAATAATAATATAATAATAAAAATTATAAAAAATTAAAATTAATAATTTAAAAATAAATTTTATTTTTACGAAATTTTTGAATTTTCTATTTTTTTTTATTTTGGGGAATTTATTTTTATATAATTTAAAATTATCAAAATTTTTATTCTTAAATTTATTTCATTTTAAATTTTTTCTTATTATTATTTAATTTTATTTCTATTTTATTTTTCATTTTAATTTTTTATATTTTCAATTTTTATTTATATTATATATTTAACATAAAACATATTTAATTAAACAATAATATTTAAAATATTTAATTTTAAATTTTTTAATTAATTTTTTTAATAAATTATTATTTAAATAATTTTAAAATAACTAAAAAAATAATAAATAAATAAAACATAATAAATTATAATATTAATTTATTAATAATATTATTATATTATTATTTTTTAATATTTTTTAAATTATTTTTATTATAAAAAAAATAAAATGAATAATAACAATAATATAATAAATAATATTTAATAATATAATATTAATTTATAAAATTTTTTATTTAATTAAAATTTTTTTTTTGGAATAATCTAATATAATTTAATAAAAAATAAAATTAATAATTAAAAATATAAAAAAAAAAAAAATCATAAAAAATAAAAAAGTTATTATTTTAATTTCAAAGTTATAAATCTCTTTATTTGCTTTTTCATTTTTTTTTTTTACATTTTTTTTATAATATTACCCCTTTTTCCAAATTTTAAAAATTAAAACATTTATTGGAAAACTCTTAAAATTTTTTCATTTCCTTGATTTCCTTTTCTTGGGAAATTTTTTTTCCTTTTATTTATTTATTGGCAAATTCCTTATTATCAATATATAATATAAAATTTTTCTTTTTACATTATCACATAATTATTATTCCCTCATTATATATTAATTAATTATTATTAAAATTTTTTTATATTATTAAATTATTTTAAATAAAATATATTACAATAATAAAAATATAAAATATTAAATAAAATTTATTATTAAAAATTTTTTAAATTTTTTTTATATAAATTTTAATTATATAAAAATATTTTAATAATTAATAATAAATTTATATAATTATAATTAATAATATAAAAAAATAACTAATTTAAAACTTAAATATTAAAAATTTAATAAATTTCAAATTCATTTGGATTTTATTTTAATTCTAAAGGTACAAATTCCCTATTTTTCTTTTTTCAATTTTTTATTCTAATTTTATTTTTTCTTTATTCTAATAATTTAAATTTTTTATTATTTTAAATTTTTTTGTTTTGTTTTTTTAAATTTTTTATTATTTTACTTTTTTATATTAAGAAAAATCTATTTTATGTTATCATTTAATTTTTACCAAAAACCATTAATTAATTATACATATTTTATTATTACTTATATTAATTTTCATATTTTATATTGAATAATATTTTAAAAAAATAATAATAACAACATAATGATAGTAATTAAAAAATATAAATAATAACTATTATATAATTTACATATTTTAATTATTAGTTATTAATCAATATTTTTAATAAAATTTAATATATAATATGAAAAATGAATAATATAATAATAACAATAATAATTTAAAATTTTAAACATATTTAAAATTATTATTAATTTTATATATTATTTTAAAAAAATATTTGAAATAAATTAATAATAATTAATAATACTAAGAATTATAATGATAATGATAATATAATAATAATTTTAAAAATAATAATAAATTTAAAAATAAATATAATAATAATATAATATTAATAATCTAAATGTTTCAATTTCTTATTTACTTTTTCATTATTTCATGATTATATTTTATTTTTATTTATTACTAAATTGCAAATATTAAAATTAAAAACTATTTGTTAAATTCCAGTTTATCTGATTTGAATTTTTTATTTTGATATTTTTTATTTACTTTTATTATTATTTGACACAATTTTATATTTATCTATTATCTATACACATTATATTTATTATCATTTCTCATGTACATCATTATATAATATTATCATATTATTCAATATTATCATATTATTCAATTTTTCGTTATAATATTATTTTTACTATACTAAAAAACAATAAGATAGTATAACAACAATAAAACAATAATAACGGTATTATAATAATATTTAAAATTATTTTATAATTTATATGATATATATTATAATTATAATCAATTATCTATATAAAAATATAATAAATAATAATAAAATATAATATTAATAACATATTTTAAAATTTTTATAATTTATTTTTAATAATTAATTAATAAAATTATTAACAGTTATAATAATTTTGGCAATTCATAAATAATAATGTAATATTATAATAATACTAATAAATTAATATAATAATTTAATAATTTTAAAAATAATAAATTAATTTATAATATTATAAAATTATTAATCTTAATTTTAATTCCCTTATTCTATTATATCATACATTATTAATCATCATTATAATTTATAATTGTTATCATTATTACCCTATATTTCAATTATTAAAACTTTTTATATAAACTCCCAAATAAGTAATTTATAGATTTGCATTATTCGATTATTATAATTTTTTCCACATATTTTATTAATGACAAATTATATTGTTATCATCATTATTAATTATTATCATTCATCATTTAATATCATATATTAATTATATATAATAAAATTTTCATATATATTAATTACAATATTATGAATTAAATAATTTCATTAATAAGATTTATATTATTATAAAATATTTTTAATATTAATAAATAATATATATATAAAAATATATAATAATAACGTATAAATAATATTAATATTATAATCATATTGTATTATATAAATTTAATTTTATATATTAATTATTAATTTATCAAAAAATAATTTGAATAATAACAAATAATTTAATAATTAATTAAAAATTAATATTATTTATTAATTATTATTAATATAGATATAATTTTTTGGAATAATTATTAATTATAATAATATATATAATTTTTTATCTACTTTATATATATTATGGAAATAATTATATATTATTATATTTAATTTATCAAATTTCTTTATTATACTTTTATCAAATTTTCAATTATAATCTGTAATTGTATCATATTACCTAATAATTGCAAATAATATGATTATATATATGGATAATCTAATTATATTTACTAATATTCTTATTAGTTTTGAAATTATTTACTTTTTTTATTATATTATCAAATTTATATTTTATATCATTTTTTCATATTATCATTTATTAGTTATTACTTCATTAATATATTATTATACATAAATTATATAATATTAATATATTATAAATTATATATATATTCTTATTATATTTTTAAATTATTGAATTTAATAATATTTAAATATAAATAATAATAATATTATATATAATACAAAAATAACATAATATATATATTAATAATTTACATATTATTTTAATATATTTATATTTAATATTATTATTTTATAATTTTATTTTTAATTTAATAATTGAATATAAAAATATAATATTAATTATAATAAACTATAAATTATTATTATAATTTATCTATTATAAATGTATTGTAAATTTTATATAAATATTATAATAATATAAAAATTATAATATATATTATTATATAATAATATTAATTATATATATATAATATATATATATATAAAATTATAATCTTCAATTGTATAAAATTCTAATTTATTTTATATCATATTTCATATTAATTTTTAATTTTTATATATTACTAATATTAATAAAAAATTATAATCGAAAAATTCATTTTTAGTTAATCTCAATAATGTTATTATTAAATTTTGCACTTTTATACATTGGAATTTTTTTATATTACATTTTTTTATATAATAATAATTCTATTTTATCAACATATTAATATATATCATATATATATTAATTAATTATTATTACATAATTATCATACATTATATTAATTATTAATTATATAATATATTCATTATATTAATAATTATAATATAATATAATATTTAACATTTATAACTAACATTAATTTATAAACATAATATATATAAGTATATAATATTTTTCATTATTCTAATTATGTCTTATTAAATTTTTAAAAATTTTTTTATAATTTTTAAATTATATAATAAAATTAAATATTTAATATTATAATAAAAATAATATTTATATCTTTATATTATTATATCAATTTTATTATTATTAATTATAAGATTATTGAAATTTTTATCCTAATAATTAAAATATAATAAAAATTCATATATAATAAAAATAATATATATAATAATAATATAATAATAAATTTATAATTTTTTTCAATATTTATTCTACTTTTATATATATGTCAATAATAATTTGTATTACTTATTATAATAATTAAATAAAAAATAAACATATTTAATAATTAAATAAGTTGAATTTTGTTTTATAATTTTTTTCTTAAATTTTATTATATATATATATTTTATTATATATATTATTTTATATATATATATTCATATAATATTATATCATATCATCAATTCAATTTATTATTTATATATTAATATTATATATTATTGAATTTTCAGTTATAATATTTGAACTATATAAAATAAATCATATAAAATTAAATAATCGTATTATAATTATTTCACATTTAATTTTTTTTAACTTTTATATTTTATTATTTTTTAATTTACTATAAATATATATGTAACATTTATATATATTATAACTATTATCATTATTAACAATTTTAATTCATTCATTTATATATTTTGAATATTAATATATTATAAATATAAATAATAATATAATTAATATTAATAATATAATAATAATAATTAATAAAATAATATTATAAAAAATATAAAAATAGTATATTTATTTTCATTATTTAAAATTTTATTGACTTATACTATATTAATATTAATAATTGTAATTATATTATTTCAATATATTTCAAAATAAATCTAAATATATTTATAATTCAAGGTTATATTAATTTCCTTTTTAATTTTAATTAATAATTATTTTAATTATATAAAATCTTTATATTTTTATTATGATTATACATTATAATATTTCTTATTATCATTTAATTATCTATTATCAATTATAATTATACATTTTATATTATTTAATTTATTGATAAATTTTTCACTTTATACAAAATTATATATAAAAATTTATGTTATTTTTTATCATTTTTATTATTATCTTTTCTTATTATTTTATATATATTTTTCATTATATATACAAATATATATATATTATAATAATTATTTATATTATATTGATATATATTATTAACATATATTATATTATAATTATTATTATATAAAAAATTAATATATATAAAATATAATAAATATTAATTTATTATATAATATATAGTAATAATATTAATATAAATGTATAAATTTCTTATTGATATTAATATATTATCAATAATACATTTTAAGTTTATATTATTTAATATAATAAATATAAAAATACATTTATAAATAATATATTAATTTTTTAATTGAATTTTTTTTTTTTTAATATTGAACATTTTATCATCATTATTATATATATATTATTTTATATTTAAATTATTATCATCATCATTCATCATATTAATTATATCATAGTATATTATTTATTTAATATTGATTTAATTTTTATATTAAAAAACTAATATTAAAACAATTAATTTATGTATTTTTACATCATTTTTTATTATATTATTTATTATTATATATTATATTTTTTATATTATATAAATATATATATAATATACATAAAAATAAACATTATTAACATAATTAATATATTTATATTATTTTTATTATATATAAATATTTGTAATATATATAAATAATAATAATAATATATATAAAATATAATAATATAATAATATAATAATAATTAATAATAAATAATATAAATTTTAATAATATTAATAAATATAATATTTAAATTAAAATTTTTTATTAAATATCATATTATATTAATAGATTTAATTTAATTATCAATATTAAATCATAAAAATAAAAGATTATAAATTAAAAATTTATTTTTTTACTAATTTTTTTTCTTTTAATTTTTTTATTAATAATTCTTGTTTTATATTATTACTAGATTATTTTATACTTATTCTCATTATCATAATCTTTTTAATTTAATTTTCATCTATTTATTTTTTAATTTTTTTATATTGTATTCAGTTTAAAATATTTTTAACATATATACATAAATATAATATACATCAATAATAAAACAATATAATATTATACACATATTAATTCGTATTATTATGATATTTTATAATATTTTTTAATAATACTTAAAAAATATAAATATAAAATAAAATATAATTAAATTAATAAATATTAAATATTTTTTTTATTAAGTATAATAGATTTTTTGAATATATTATTAATTTATAATATAATAATAATAATAATATATAATAATAATATAATAAATAATATATATAATAATAATAATAATAATTAATTATAATATATTTTCAAATTTAAATTTATTTTAATTATATATAATATATATAATTATGTAATTATATAAAAATCAAAATAAAAAAAAACCGTTTTATTTTATTTTTGGTTTCGTTTCTAGATTTCCTTTTTCTTTTTTAATTTTTTTTTACATTTTTTATTTCTTTTTTATCCTCATTTCATTTTTACTATTTTCTTTTTTTTTCCATTCATATATCATTATTTATATATATCAATTATTTTCACTATTCAATATTCAATTATATATTATATATTATAATTTAAACATTTAAATATTATAATTAATATAAAATTTAAAAATATTTTACATATTATATATATAAATATATTTTATAATAATATTTTCATATATATATAAATATAATTATAATATAACAATTAAATTTATTTATAACATATTATAAGAATAATATATTATAATATTTATAATATAATATAATATATTTTAATAAAAAAATAATGTAATAATATATAAATATAATTTTATTATTATATTTAATATATTATTATATATTATATATAATAACAATATAATATAATAGTAATATAATATCTCAATTTTAAATCTCTTATTCTAATTTATTCTTATTGTCATTGATTATTCCTTTTTTATATTATGGACACAATTCCGTGTTCATCAAATTATTATCATGATTTTAATCATTATTAGGTTATCATCCTTATTATTTCATCATTTTTCATATCATTATCATCATTATTGCAATTATTTATAATCATTATTGCAATTTATCATTATTATTGCAATTATTGAGTAATAATATATATTTTTGCAACATATTATAACAACATTATAATGAAAATATCATAACATAATAAAATAATAAGGTATTAATAATAATTATTTACTCATTATTTTATTAGTAGTATTATGTAATTATTATCTGTTATAATAATAATAATTGCAATATATACTATAAAAATATAATAATAATAATAACAATAATAATATTAATAATCATTATTATAGACATTAATATTATTATTATACATATTATTATTATTATTTACAGTTATAATCTATTTTGAATAATATAATAATAAAAAATAATAATATATAATAATAATAATATAAAATAATATATATATAATAATAATAATAATAATAATAATAATTTTATAATAATAACAATAATTAATAATATATAATTCTTCAAATATTATCAAATTTTATCTGACTTTATCATCATTATTGTCAATGATAATACATTATGGTAATTGTTATCATTATACCCTAATAATTGCAAAATCATCAAAGAAATGAAAATTCATTTTGAGTAAACTCTCAAAAGTTATATTTCTAGATTTTCGCTTTTTCGACTTTGGGAATTTTTTTCTTTACCCATTTTTTTTTATTAATATCGGAACATTCATGTTGTTATCATCATTATATCATGATTTACATTATTTCGTTATCAATCCCATTATCATCATTATAATTTATCATCATTATCATCCTTATTCATTATCATCATTATGCAATTTATTATCTAATTATTATCATTATTATCATTATTATTGCAATTATTGCAGTCATAATATATTTTTGCTAATTATACTAATAATAAACAATAATGATAGTAATAACAAATAAAAAATAACGGTATTATAATAATTATTTACATAATTTTTTAAAATTAGTACGTTATTACTGTAATTATTTGTTATAATAATTATTTTGCATTAAAATACTATAAAAATGAAATAATGATAAAATCCCAAAAATATTATTAATAACATTATTATAACGACTTTTTAATATTATTATTATACTATTATTATTAGTTTACAGTTTAATATATTTTTTGGCAATAAAATAATAATAAATGTAATAATATATAAAATATAATAATAATAATATAAATAATAATAATAATAATATAATAATAATATATAATAAAATAATATATAGTAATAAAATTAATAATCTTCAAATGTTATCAAATTCTCTTTATTCTTTACTTTATCATCATTATTTCATATTAAACGATTCTGTAATTATCATTATTACCCTAATAATTCCAAAATCACAAAGAAATAAAACAGTTAATTTTGGAGTAAACTCTCCAAAGTTATATTTCGCTAGATTTTGCGCTTTTTCGATTGGGAATTTTTTTCTTTACCCTTTTTTTTAAATTTATATGGACACAAATTTCCCGTTTTATTCATATTATTTCATGATTATATCATTTATTTTTCTTATTACCTCATTATATCATTATCATCATTATATATTATTCAATTATATATCATTATTGCAATTATTATCATCATTATTGCATTATTATCATTATTATTGCAATTATTGCATATAATATATATTTTTGCAACTAACCCATAAAAAACATAATGATAGTAATCCAACAATATAACAATAATAAAGTATTTTAATAATTATTTACATCATTTTAATTAGTATCGTTATTACTGAATTTTTATGTTATAAAAAATTATTTTTTCCCAAATTTTACACTATTAAAATGTAATAATGATAAAAATAACAAAAATAAAATTATAAAATTATTTTTTAGACTATTAATATTAAATTTTTATTTATTATTATTATTATTACAGTTTTAATATATTTTTGAATAATACTTTATAATTAATATAAAAATAATTAAATAATTTAAAAAATAATATAATAATAATATAATAACTAATAATAATAATAAATAATAAATATTAATAAATCTTTAAATGTTATCAAAATTCTCTTTATTTTGACTTTTTACATCATTATTGTATGATTAAAACGATTCTGTAAATTGTTATCATTATTACCTAATAATTGCCAAAATTCAAAGAAATCGAAAACACGTATTTTGAGTAAACTCTCAAAAGTTTATATTTTCGCTAGATTTTGCCTTTTTGATTTTTGGAATTTTTTTCTTTTAAACCCTTTTTTTATTATATAAAAATTTGGTATCATATTATATAGTTAATCATCAATTATAGTTCATTCTTATCATCATTTTTCTATATCATTATATCATTATTCAATTATTACATCTATTGCAATTATTATCATTATTATTGCAATTATTCGTATATATATATTTTTGAACTATCTAATAACAAAAAACCCAAAAATGTAGTAATCCAAAATAACAATATAACGGTATTATATAATTATTTACATTTTATTATTTTAATTAGATCGTTATTACTGTTAATTATTACTGTTTATAATTAATTTTTTGCATTATACTACATTAAAATGTAAAAGTAATTAAAAAACAATAATAATATTAATAACATTATTAACGACATTAATATCAATATTATTATACATTTTATTATTATTATTACGTTTTAAATTTTTTGGGAATAATACTAATAATAAATGTAATAATAATATAATAAATAATAATTAATTATAATAAAATATAATACTAAAATAATATAATAATAATAAAATAATTAATAATAAAATATAATAATAATAATAAATAATAATATTATATATAATAAATTTTAAATTCAATTTATCAAATTCTTTTTTTCTGATTTTATCTCATTATTTTCATGATTAATCGTTTGGGAATTGTTATCATTATTACCCTAATAATGCAAAATCATCAAAGAAATCGAAAACGTCATTTTGGAGTAAACTCTCAAAAGTTATAAATTTTACTATTTGCCTTTTTTCGACTTTTGGGAATTTTTTTTCTTTTACCTTTTTTATTATATATGGACACAATTCCTTTTTATCATCATTATTTCAATTTCATAGATTATCTTATCATTATTTATCTTATTTTATCCCTTATCTCATCATTATCATCATTATTGCAATTATTTTCATCATTATTGCAAAATTAAACCCTTATTTATTGCATTATTGCATTATAATTATATATTTTTGCAAATACTATAACAACACAATAAAGATAGAATACAACATATAAAACAATAAAAACGGTATTATAAATAATTATTTACATCATATTTTAATTAGTATACGTTTACGTAATTATATGTTATAATAATTATTTTTTGAATTATATTACTAGTAAAAATGATAATAATGATAAAATAACAATAATAATATTAATAACTTATTATAAAGACTATTAATATTATTATTACATATTATAATTATTTTACAGTTATAAATATTTTTTTGGGAATAAAACTAATATAATGTATATAATAAATAATATAATAATAATAATAAAATATAATAATAATAAAAATATAATAATAATAATAATAATAATATATAATATTAATAATCTTCCAAATGTTTCAAAATTCTCTTTATTCTGACTTTTATCATCATTATTGTCATGATTAATACGATTCTGTAATTGTTATCATTATTAACCTAATAATTGCCAAAACATCAAGAAATCGAAAACACTTCATTTTGGAGTAAACTTCAAAGGTTATTTTCGCTAATTTTGCCGCTTTTTCGACTTTTGGATTTTTTTTTTAAACCTTTTTTTTTATATATGGACACAAAATTCTGTTTTATCCATCATTATTATCATGATTTTCATCATTATTATCGTTTTCATCCTCATTATCATCATTATCTCATTATCATATTTCATCAATTTCTTATCATTTTAAAATTGCAATATTATTAAAATCATTATTGCAATTATTTCATTATTAATTCAATTATTAAAATTATAATATTATTTTTTTCAACTTACTAATAACCCAACAAAAATAATGATATAATAACAACAATAAAACAATAATAAAGATTAAAAATAATTATTTACATCATTATTTAATTTACTTATTACTGTAATTATTACTGTTATAATAATTATTTTTGCAATTATTACTACTTTTAAAATGATTTAAAAATGATATATAACAATAATAATATTATAACATTATATAACGACTATTAAATATTAAATTTTATACATATTTTTATTTTATTACAGTATAATATATTTTTGGCAATAATACTAATAAAATTAATAATATAATAATAATAATAATATAATTTAAAATTTAATAATAATAATAATAATATAATAATATAAAAATATAATAGTAATAATTATTAAAAATCTTCAATGTTATCAAAATTCTCTTTATTCTGATTTATCTCATTATTGATGATTAAACGATTCTGGAATTGTTTCATTATTACCCTAATAATGCCAAAAATCTCAAAGAAACGAAAACACGTCATTTTTTGGGGTAAAAATCTCAAAGTTATATTTCCCCTAGATTTTGCCGCTTTTTTCGACTTTTGGGAATTTTTTTTCTTTAACCTTTTTTTTTTTATATATGACAATTCCTGTTTGTTATCATCTTATTTCTGTTTTCATATTATTATCGTTTATTACCCCTTTCTCATTACATCATCATTATCATCCTTTTGCAATTTTTATCTCATTTTTGCTTTTTTCATTATTTGCAATTATTGCAGTTAAAATAATTTTTTTTCAACTATACAAAACAAAACAATAATGATGTAATAAAACAAAAATAACAATAAAAAGTATTAATATTATTTACATATTTTTTTAATTTATCGTTATTCTGTATTATTTCTGTTATAAAAAATTTTTTTTTCAATTTACTATATAAAAAAGATAATAATGATAATAAAAACAAATAATATTAAAACATTATTATAACGATATTAATTTATTTTTTCATATTATTTTTATTACAGTTTTTAATATTTTTTTTGGGAATAATACTAATAATAAATTAAAAATTAAAAAAAATAAAATAATATAATAATAAAATAATAAAAATAAATAATAATAATAATAATAATGATAATAATAATAATAATATAAAATATTTTAACTTAAATGTTATAAAAAATTTTCTTTATTCTATTTTACATATTATTGTCTGATTAAAAATTCCCGGTATTGTTATCATTTACCCAATAATTGCCAAAAACATCAAGAAATCGAAAAAACTATTTTTGGGGTAATTTTAAAGGTTATATTTCCAATTTTTCCCCTTTTTGCTTTTTGGGGAATTTTTTTTTTTACCTTTTTTATTTATGGGACCAATTCCTGTTGTTATCATATTATTTCATATTATCATCATTTTTATCGTTATCCCTTTATTATTCATCCCCTTATCCCTCATTTCCCTTTAATCATTATCATCATTTGCAATTATTTTTCACATTATTGCAATTTTTCATTTTTATTGCAATTATTGCATTAAAATATATTTTTGCAAAACAATAACAAAAACAATAATGATGTAATAAAAAAATAAAAACAAAAATAACGGTATTATAAAATTATTTCTCATTATTTTTAAATTGATCGTTATTACGTAATTTTTATTTTTTAAAAAATTATTTTTTTCAATTTACTACTAGTAAAATATAATAAGGGTTAATAAAAATAATAAATTTAAAAACTTTTATAACACTAAAATATTAAATTTTTATATTATTTTTATTTATTACAGTTATAAAATTTTTTTGGCAAAATATAAAAATAATGTAATAATTAAAAATAATAAAATAATAATAAAAAAAATAATAATAATAATAATAATAAATAATAAAATAATAATAATTTTTAAAAAAAATTTAATAATCTTCAAATGTTATCAAAAATTCTCTTTATTTTACTTTTACACATTATTGTAGATTAAAATTCTGGAATTGTTTTCATTATTACCCTAATAATTGCCAAAAACATCAAGAAAACGAAAACACGTCTTTTGGAGAAAAAATTTAAAAGTTATATTTCGCTAGATTTTGCCGCTTTTTGCTTTTTGGGAATTTTTTTTTTTACCTTTTTTTTTTATATTGGACCAATTCCCTTTTTTATCTCAAATTTTCATGTTATCATCATTATTTCGTTATCATCTCATTAAATTTTATCATTTTCATATTATCTCATTATTGCCAAAATTATCCATTATTGAATTTTTATCATTATTATTCAATTATTGCGTTATAATATAATTTTTTTCAACTATACTAAAACAACAACAATAATGATGTAATAACAACAATAATAACCCGGGGATTATAATAATTATTTCATCATTATTTAATTAGTATCTTATTACTTAAATTTTTATGTTATAATAATTATTTTTTGCAATTATACTACTATTAAAAATGATAATATATAATAAAAACAATAATAATATTATAACATTATTTTTAAAGACTATTAAAAATTATTATTTTACATATTTTATTTTATTCAGTTTAATATATTTTTTTTGGCAATAATACAAAATAAAGTAAAAATAATAAAAATAAAAAAAAAAAAAATAAAAAATAATAATATAATAATAAAATAATAATAATAAAAATAATAATGTAATAATATTAATAATCTTTAAAGTTATCAAAATCTCTTTATTCTGATTTTATCATCTTATTGTCATGATTAAAACATTTTGGTAATTGTTTTCATTTACCCTAATAATAGCCAAAAACATCAAAGAAATCGAAAAAACCCATTTTATTTTGGTTATATTTTGCTAATTTTCCGCTTTTTCGACTTTTTGGGAATTTTTTTTTTTTTTACCTTTTTTTTTTTTATTATGGGCAAATTCCGTTGTTATCATCCTTATTTTATGATTTTCATCATTAATCGTTTTTAAACCTCTTATCATCATTATCATTTCCCTTCATTCCTTTTCACATTATTTCAATTTTTATCATCTTATGCAATTATTATATTATTTTGCAATTATTTTAGTTATAATATATTTTTTGCAACAATACTAATAACAACAACAATAAAGATAGTAATAAAAAACAATAATAACCAAAAATAAAGGTATTATAAAAATTTTACTCATTTTTTTTAATTGTTCGTTATTACTTAATTTTAGTTATAATAATTATTTTTGCAATTATACTATATAAAAAAATTTAAAAATATAATAATAACAATAATAAATTATAACATTATATAACGACTATTTAAAAATTATTATCAAATTTTTTTATTAATTACGTTATAAAATATTTTTTTGGCAATAAATAATAATTAAAAAGTAAATAATAATAATAATATAATAATAATAATAATATAATAAAATAAAAAAAAAATAAATAATAATAATAAAAATAGAAAAATATTAAAAAATCTTCAATGTTTCAAAAATTTTCTTATTTTGACTTTTATCATATTATTTCATGATTAATCGTTTTTTGGTAAATTTTTATCTTATTACCCTATAAATTTCCCAAAAAATCAAAGAAATCGAAAAACACTCATTTTGGGAAAACCCCAAAAGGTTATATTTCGCTAGTTTTTCCTTTTTTGACTTTTGGGGAATTTTTTTTTTTTTACCTTTTTTTTTTTTATATATGACCAATTCCCGTTGTTATCATCATTATTATCATGTTACATCATTTTATCGTTATCCCTCATTTTCATCATTATCATCATTTTCATCATCATTATCTCATTATTTCAAATTTTTTATCATTATGCAATTATTTCTTTTTTTGCAATTATTGAGTTATAATATATTTTTTGCAACTATACTAATAACACAACAATATGATAGTAATAACAACAAAATAACAAAAAATAAAGGATTTTAATAATTTTTACAAAATTATTTTAAATTGTATCGTTATTACTGTAATTTTACTGTTATAAAAATTATTTTTGCAATTATAACTAGTAAAAAAGAAAAAATGTAATAATAAAATAAAAAATATTAATAACATTATTTAAGATATTTTTATTTGTTAAAACATTTTATTATTTTTATTACAGTTATAATAATTTTTTGGCAATAATACTAATAATAAAAATTTAAAAAATAATATAATAATATTAATAATAATAAAATAATTAATACATAAAATAAATAATAAAAAATAATATAATAAAAATTTAAAAATCTTTTAAAAGTTATCAAAATTCTCTTTATTCTGACTTTTATTCATCTTATTGTCATGATTAATACATTCTGGTAATTGTTCTCATTATACCAATAATTGCCAAAATCACCAAAGAATCGAACACACGTCATTTTGGAGTAACTCTCAAAAGGTTAATATTTCGCTAGATTTTTGCCGCTTTTTTCGACTTTGGAATTTTTTTCTTTTACCTTTTTTTTATTATATATGGACACAATTCCCTGTTGTTTATCATCATTATTTAGCATGATTATCACCATTATTATCGTTATTCACCTCATCATCATCATCATCATCATTATCATCATCATATCATCATTTTTGCATTATTATCATCATTATTGCATTATTATCATCATTATTGCAATTTATTATCTTATTAGTGGCAATTATTTGCAGTTATATATTTATTTTTGCAACTATACTAATAACAACAACAATAATGATAGTAATACCACAATAATACAATAACACCGTATTATAATAATTGTTTACATCATTATTTTAATTATTATCGTTTATTCACTGTAATTTTACTGTTTAATAATTATTTTTGGCAATTATACTACTAGTAAAAATGATATAATGATAATAATACAATAATATTTAATAACATTATTATACACGCTATTAATATTATTATTATACTATTAGTTATTATTATTACAGTTAGTAATATATTTTTTTGGCAATAATACTAATAATAAATGTTAATAATAATAATAATAATAATAATAATAAGAAAATAATAGCAATAATATATATAATTAATATAGTATAATAATAATACTAATAATGTACTAATATTAATATCTTCAATGTTATCAAATTCTCGTTTATTCTGACCTTTTATCATCATTATTGGCATGATTAATACGATTCTGGTAATTGTTATCAATATTACCCTAATAATTGCCAAAATCATCACAGAAATCGAAAACACGGCATTTTTGGAGTAACTCCTCAAAAGGTTATATTTCGCTAATTTTGCCGCTTTTTTCACTTTTGGGAATTTTTGTCTTTTACCTTTTTTTTTAATATATATGGGCACAGATTACTGTTTGTATCATCCTTATTATCATGATTATCATCATTATTATCGTTATCAATCCCTCATTCTCATCATTTCTCATCATTATCATCATTATCTCATCAATTATCATCATTATTGCATTATTATCATCATATTGCAATTATTATCATTATTATGCAATTATTTGCAGTTTATAAATATATTTTTGCAACTATACTAATACAACAACATAATGAATAGTAATAACACAATAAAACAATAAATAACGTATTTAAATAAAAAAATAAAATTATTTACATCATTATTTTAATTAGTATACGGGGTTATTACTGTAATTATTAGCTGTTGTCATAATTATTTTTGCAATTATCTACTAAGTAAAAAATGATAATAATATAATAATAACAATATATATTAATAACCTATTATAACGACTATTTAATATTATTATTATACATATTATTATTATTATTACCGTTATCATATACATTTTTGCATAATACTAATAATAAAATTAATAATAATAATAAGATAATAATAATATAATAATAATAATAATAATAATAATAATAATAATAATAATATAATAATAATAATAGTAAATAATAATTAATAATCTTCAAATGTATCAAAATTCTCTTTATTCTGACTTTTATCCATCATTATTGTCATGATTAATACGATTCTGGTAATTGTTATCCATTATTACCCTAAAATTTTGCCAAATATCTCAAGATCGAAAACACGTCTTTTGGAGTAAACTCTCACAAGGTTACTATTTCACTAGATTTTGCCGCTTTTCGACTTTTGGGAATTTTTTTCTTTTACCTTTTTTTTTATTATATATGACACAATTCCTGTTTGTTATCATCAATTATTATCATGATTATCATTATTATTATCCGTTATCATCCTCTTATAATCATTAATCATCATTAATCATCATCATTATCATTATTGCAATTATTCATCATTAATTGCACATTATATCATTATTATATCAATTATTGGCAGTTAAATATAATTTTTGCAACTATACTAATAACAACAACAATAAATGATAGTAATAACAACAACATAATAACAATAATAACGGTATTATAATAATTATTTACATCATTATTTTAATTAGTATCGTTATTACTGTAATTATTACTGTTATAATATTATTTTTGCAATTATACTACTATAAAAATGATAATGATGATAATAATTGACAATAATACTATTAATAACATTATATAACGACTATTAATATTATTGTTTATCATATTATTATTATTCTTACGTTAGATTATATTTTTGGCAATAATACTAATAATAAAAATGTAATATAATATATGATAAGAAGTAATAAATAATAATAATGATAATAATAATAATAATAATAACTATAATCATAATAATAGTAATAATATTAATATCTTCAAAGTGTTATCAAAATTCTCTTTATTCTGACTTTTATCATCATTATTGTCATAATTAATACGATTCTGTATTGTTATCATTATACCCTAATAATTGCCAAAATCATCCAAAAAAATCGAAAACAGCACTGATCATAATAACAATAATAATATTAATAACATATTTAACGCCTCTTAATATTATTATTAATACTATTATTATTATTATTACGTTTATATAATTTTGGCAATAATACTAATAATAAATGTATAATATATAATAATAATAATAAATAATCATAGTAATAATATGTATAATAATAATAATAATATAATAATAATATAATAATAATAATAATAATAATAATAGTAATAATATGTATATTTCAATGTTTCAAATTCTCTTTATTCTGACTTTTGTCATCAATTATTATCATGATTCATACGATTCTGGTAAATATCATCATTATTACCCAAATAATTGCCAAAATCTCAAAGAATCGAAAACACGACTAATTTTGGAGTAAACTCTCAAAGGTTAATTTTCGCTAGATTTTTGCCCGCTTTTTTCGAATTTTTGGGATTTTTTTCTTTACCTTTTTATTTTTTTATTATATATGTACACAATTCCTGTGTTATCATCATATTATCAATGATTTATCTCATTATTATCGTTATCACCTCATTATCATCATGTATCATCATTATCATCATTATCATCATCGTTATCATCATTATTGCAATTATTATCATCATTATTGCATTATTATCATTATTTGGCAATTATTGCAGTTATAATTATATTTTTGCAAACTATACTAATAACACAACAATAATGGTAGTAATAACAACAATCATAACAATAATAAACGGTATTATAAATATTTATTTACATCATTATTTTAATTAGTATCCGTTTATTACTGTAATTATTACTCTTATAATTTATTTTTGCATTATACTACTAGTAAAAATGTACTAATGTATAATAACAATAAACTATTAATAACTTATTAAATAACGATTTTAAATTTATTATTATACATTATTATTATTATTATTACAGTTTATAATATATTTTTTGGCAATAAAGCCTAATGATAAATTAATATAATAATAATAATAATAATAAAATAATATCATGATAATAATAATAATAATAAGAATAATGGTATAATATTAATAATCTTCAAATGTTAATCAAAATTCTCTTTATTCTGACCTTTTATCATCATTATTGCATGATTAATACGATTCTGGTACTTGTTATCATTATTACCATATATTGCAATCATCAAAGAAATCGAAAACACGTCATTTTGGAGTAAACTCTCAAAAGGTTATATTTCGCTAGATTTTGCCGCTTTTTCGACTTTTGGGAATTTTTTTCTTTTACTTTTTTTTTATTATAATGGACCACAATTCCTTTGTTTTATCATCATTATTATCATGATTATCATCATTATTATCGTTATCTCATCATTATCATCATTATCATTATTAAAATCATCATTATCGATCATTATTGCAATTATTATCATCATTATTGGCAATATTATCATTATATTGCAATTAATTGCAGTTATAATATATTTTTTGCAACTATACTATACAACAACATAATGATAGTATAACAACAATATAACAAAATAACGGTATTATAATATTATTTACATCATTATTTTTAATTAGTATCGTTATTACTGGATTATTAATGCTATATGATTATTTTTTGCAATTATTCGACAATTAAAAATGGTAATGGATATAATAATACATAATAATATTAATAACATTATTATAACGACTATTAATATATTATTATACATATTAATTATTATTATACAGTTATAATAATTTTTTGGCATAATACTAATAATAAATGTCTAATAATTAATAATAATAATAATAATAATAATAATAATAATAATAATACTAATATAATAATAAACAATGAATAAATACTAAGAATAATAATCATAATAATAATAATAGTAATAATAATTATAATCTTCAATGTTTATCAAAATTCTCTTTTATTTGCTTTTAGCATCTTATTGTCCATGTTAGTACGGTTCTGGTAATTGTTATCATTTTACCCTAATAATTGCCAAATCATCAAAGAAATCGAAACAATACGTCATTTTGGATTAAACTCTCAAAAGGTTATATTTCGCTAGATTTTGCCGCTTTTTCGAACTTGGGATTTTTTCTTTACCTTTTTTTATTATTATGGACACAATTCCTGTTGTTATCATCATTATTATCATGATTATCATCATTATTATCGTTATCACCTCCATTATCAGATCATTATCATCATTATCATCATCATTGTCCATCATTATTGCAATTATTATCATCATTATTGGCATTATTATCCTTGTTATTTGCAATTATGCAGTTATAATATTATTTTTGCAACTATAACTAATAGCAACAACAATAATGATAGAATAACAGATAATACAATATACGGTATTAATAGATGTTATTTTACATCATTATATGTAATTAGTATCGTTATTAATGTAATTATTACTGTTATAATAATTTATTTTTCCATTATACTACTAGTAAAATGATAATAATGATAATAATAACATCATAATATTAATAACATTAATATAACGACCTATTTAATATTATTATTATACATATTATTATTATTATTACAGCTATAATATATTTTTTGGGTAAAAAATAATACTAATAATAAATGTAATAATAATATTATAATAATAAAAATAAACTAATGATAATAATAATAATAATAAGAGTAATAATAATATAATATTAAAATAATAATACGTAATAATAATAGTAATAATCTTATAATCTTCAATTTTATCAAAATTCCTCTTTATTCTGACTTTATCTCATTATTGTCATGACTAATACGATTCTGGTAATTGTTTATCATTATTACCCAATAATTGCCAACATCCATCGAAGAAATCGAAAAAACTTCATTTTGGAGTACACTCTCATAAGGTTATATTTCGCTAGATTTTTGCCGCTTTTTCGACTTTTTGGGATTTTTTTTCTTTTACCTTTTTCTTATTATATATGGACACAATTCCTGTTGTTATCATCATTATATCATGATTAATCATCATTATATCGTTATCATCATCATTATCATCATTATCATCATCATTATCATCATTATTGCAATTATTAATCATCATTTTTGCCATTATTATCATTATTATGGCAAATTATTGCAGTTATAATAGATCTTTTTGCAACTTAACTAATAGACAACAATAATGATAGTAATACAAACCCCAAAAAAACAAATTCAAGTAACATAATTCCGGTATTATAATAATTATTTACAGCATTATTTTTAATATATCGTTATTCTGTAATTATTACTGTTTATAATCATTATATTTGAATTATACTACTAGTAAAAATGATAATAATGATAATTAATAACAATAATATATTAATACATTATTATAACGACTATTTAATATATTATTATACATATTATTATTATTATTACAGTTATAATTTATTTTTTTGGCAATAATACTGAATAATAAATGTAATAATAATAATAATAATAATATAATAATAATAAATAATAATAATAATAATAATAATAATAACAATAATAAAATAATAATATAATAATAAATAATAATAATAATAATATAGTAATAAATATTAATAATCTTCAAATGTTTATCAAAATTCTATTTTATTCTGACTTTTTATCATCATTATTTGGCATGAATTAATAAACGATTCTGGTAATTGTTTATCATTATTCCCTAATCATTTGCCCCAAAATCATCAAAGAAATCGAACACGGCATTTTGGAGTAAACTCTCAAAAGGTTTTTATTTCGGCTAGATTTTGCCTCTTTTTCGACTTTTGGGAATTTTTTTTCTTGTAACCTTTTTTTTATATATATTGGACACAATTCCTGTGGATATCATCATTATTATTCATGATATCATCATTATGATCGTTTATCATCGCTCATTATCACATTTCATCATCATTACATCATTATTGCATAGTATCATCATTATTGCGATTATTATCCTTATTATGCGATTACTGCAGTTATAATATTATTTTTTGCAACTATACTCATAACGAACCAACAATAAATGATAGTAATAACAACAATAATAACAATAAAACGGTATTATAATAATTAATTTACATCATTAGTTTAATTATAAAATCGGTTATTACTGTAATTATTACTGTTATAAATAATTATTTTTGCATTATACTACTAGTAAAAAACGATAATAATGATAAATAATAACAAATAATAATATTAATAACATTATTATAACGACTGGTTAATATTATTATTATACTATTATTATTATATTACAGTTATAACATATTTTTGGCGAATAATACTAATAATAGTGGAATGTAAAATAATATAACTACTAATAATAATAATAATAATAATAATAATAATAATAATAATATAATAAAGTAATAATATTAATAATCTTCAAATGTTATCAAATTCTTTTATTCTGACTTTTATCACTTATTGTCATGATTAATATGAATTCAGGGTAATTGTTATCATTATTACCCCTAATATTGCCAAAATCATCAAAAAAAATCGAAAACACGTCATTTGGAGTAACTCTCAAAGGATATAATTGCGCTAGATTTTGCCGCTTTTTCGACTTTGGATTTTTTTCTTTTACCTTTTTTTATTATATATGGCCATTCCTGTTGTTATTCATCATTTATTATCAGGATTTATCATCATTATTTTATCGTTATCATCCTCATTATCGTCATTATCATCATTATCATCATCATTATCATCATTATTTGCAATTTAGTATCATCATTATTGCATTATTAATCAATTATTATTGCAATTTTTAAAAAAAAATTTGCCCCAGTTTTTTTTTTTATAACTATATATTTTTTGCAACTATACCAATAACAACAATATAACAATATAACGGTTATTATAGATAATTATTACATCATTATTTTAATTGTATCGTTTATTACTGTAATTAGTACTGTTATAATATTATTTTTGCAATTATACCTAACCAGTAAAATGATAATAATGATAATAATACAATAATAATATTAATTAACATTATTATAACGACTATTATATATTATTATACAATATTTATATTATTTTATTATTACAGTTATAATATATTTTTTTGGCATAATACTAATAATAATGTAATAATAATAATAGATAATAGAATAATAATAATAATAATAATATTATAATAATAATAATAATATAATCATAATAATAAATAAATAATAATTTAATAAATCTTCAAATGTTATCAAAAATTTCTCTTTTATTTCTGACTTTTATCATCATTATTGGTCATATTAATACGAATTTTGGTAATTGTTATCATTATTACCCTTTAATGAATTGCCAAAACATCAAAGAAATCGAAAACACGTCATTTTGGGAGTCCAAATTCTCAAAAAGTATATTCGCTATATTTTGCCAGCTTTTTCGACTTTTGGGAATCTTTTTCTTTGGCCTTTTTTTTTTATTATATATGGACACAATCCTGTTGTTATCACATTATTATCATGATTATCATCATTATTATCGTTATCCATCCTCATTATCATCATATCATCATTATCATCATCATTATCACATTATTGCAATTATATCAGCATTTATTGCAATGATTACATTATTATTGCAATTATTGCAGTTATAATATATAGTTTATCAACTATAAATAATGCCAACAACAATATGATAGTAATAACAACATAATAACATTAACCGTAATTATATAATATTTTACATCATTATTTTAATTAGTATCGTTATTACTTAATTATTACGTTACATAGTAATTTTTGCAATTATTCTACTCAGTAAAAATGAGAATAATGATAATAATAAACAATAAGAATATAATAACATTATTATCACGACTATTAAAATTTATATTAGACATATTTTTGAAAATTTTTCTTAGTATTATACCCTTATAATATATTTTTTGGCAATAATACTAATAATAAATGTAACAATAATAATAATAATAATTGATAATAATAAATAATAATATAATATAATAATGAATAATAATAAAATAATATATTAATAATATTAATAAAATCTTCAAGATGTTATCAAAATTCTCTTTATTCTGACTTTTATCATCATTATTGTCATGATTAATACGAGTCTGGTTTATTATCATTATTACCCTAATATTGCCAAAATCATCAAAAAATCGAAAATACGTCTTTTTTGGAGTAACTCCAAAGGTTTATATTTTCGCTAGATTTTGCCAACTTTTTCGACTTTTTTGTTGGGATTTTTTTATTTTACCTTTTTTATTATATATGGACAGAACAATTCCTATTGATTATCATCATTATTATCATGATTATCATCATTATTAAATCGTTATCATCATCATTATCATCATTATCATCATTAATCATCACCATTATCATCGTTATTGCAATTATTTCATCATTATTGCAATTAGTATCATTATTAGTTGCAATTATTGCAGTTATAATATATATTTTTTGCAACTATACTAAACAACAACAACAATAATGCTAGTAATAAACAACCTAATACAAATTAATACGGTATTATAATAATTATTTACATCATTATTTTAATTAGTATCGTTATTACTGTAATTTTACTGTTATAAAATTATTTTTGCAATTTAATTACTACTAGTACCAATGATATAATGATAATAACTACATAATAATATTAATACCATTATTATACGACTCATTAATATTATTATTATACATATTATTATTTATTATTACAGTTTATAATATATTTTTTCGCCATAATACTAATAATAACAATGTACTAATATTAATAATAATAAGAATCCTAATAATGCTAATAGATCATAATAATTTTAATTAATATAATAAATAATAATATCATAATATAATATAATATTAATAATCTTCAAATGTTATCAAAATTCTTTTTATCTGGCTTTATCATCATTATTGGTCAGGTAATACGATACAGGAATTGTTATCATTATTACCCTATAATTGCCACAATCATCAAGCAATCGAAAACCTCATTTTGCAGTAACTCTCAAAAGGTAATATTTCTCTTAGATATTTGTCGCTTTTTTCGACTTTATTGAATTTTTTTTCTTTTAACCTGTTTTTATTATATATGGCACAATTCCTGTTCTTATCAATCATTATTATACATGATTATCATCAGTATTATCGTTATCATCCTCATTATCATCATTATCATCATTATCATCATTTCATCCATTATTGCAATTATTATCATCAGTTATTGCATTATTATCCCATTATTATTGCAATTATTGCAGTTATAATATGTTTTGGGAGTTTGCAACTATACTAATACACTACACTAATGAAGTATACCAACATAATAACACGTATTAATTAATTATTTACATCATTATTTTAATTAGTATCGTTATTACTGTAATTATTACTGTTGCTAATAATTATTTTTGGCTTATACTACTAGTACAAATGATAATAATGATAATACATCACATAATAATATTATAACATTAATTATAACGACTATTAATATTATTATTATACATACTAATTATTAATTATTACAGTTATGATATATTTTTTGGCAATAATACTATTAATAAATATAATAATAATAATAATAATAATAATAATAATAATAATAATAATAATAATAATAATAATAATAATAATATTAATAATCTTAATAACTTTTTTCTGTATTTCTGACTTTATCCATCATTATTGTCATGATTAATACGATTCTGGTAATGGGTATCATTTATTACCCCTAATAATTGCCGAAATCGTCAAAGAAATCGAAAACACATAATTTTGGAGTAAACTCTCAAAAGGTTATATTTCGCTAGATTTTGCCGCTTTTTTGACTTTTGGGAATTTTTTTCTTTTACCTTTTTTATTATATATGGACACAATTCTTGCTGTTCATCATTATTATCATGAATTATCATCATTTATTATCGTTTATCGTCCTCATTATCATCATTATCATCATCATTATCATCATTATTGCAATTAGTCATCATTATGTGCAATTATATCATTATTCATGCAATTTATTTGCAGCTATAATATATAATTTTTAACAACTATACTAATAACAACAACAATAATGATAGTAGTAACAACATTACTAACGGTATTATAATAATTATTTACTCATTATTTTTTAATTAGTATCGTTATTCTGTAATTATTACTGTTATAATAATTATTTTTGCCAATTATAACTGCTAAGTAAAAATGATAATAAGATAATAATAGCAATAATTTATATTAATACATTATTATACGACTGAGTATATTATTATTATAACATATAATTATTATTCTTAGCAGTTAGAATATATTTATTTGGCAATAATACTAATAATAAATGTAATAATAATAATAATAATATAATATATAATAATAATAATATAATATAATAGTAATAAGATTAATAACTTCAATGTTATCAAAATTCTCTTTGTGCTGAATTTTATCACATTATTGTCATGATAAATACGATTCTGGTAAGTGTTATCATTATTAACCCTAATAATTGCCAAAATCTCAAAGAAATCGAAACATGTCCATTTGGAGTAAACCTCAACGCTTATATTTCGCTAATTTTGCACCTTTTTCGACTTTTTTGGGAATTTTTTTCTTTTAAACCTTTTTTAATGATATATGACCAATTTCCTGTTGTTATCATCATTATTTTCATGATTATTATCATTAATATCGTTTATCATCCCATTATCATCAGTAATCATCATTATCATCCTTGTTGCAAAATTTTTTTTTATTATCATCATTATTGCAATTATTATCATATTATTGCAATTATTGCAGTTATAATATATCTTTTTTGCAGCTATCTATAACAACAACATAATGATGTAGTTAACAACAATAATAACAATAATAACGGTATTAGAATATGATTTACATCATTATTTTAATTATTGATCGTTATTAACTGTATATTACTGGTATAATAATTATTTTTTGCCAATTATACTCTAGTAAAAAAGGGTGATAATAATGATAATAATAACAATAATAATATTGATAACATTATTATAACGACTATTAATATATTATTATACATATTATTATTATTATTACATTATAATATATTTTTTGGCCATAATACTAATAATAAATGTAATAATAATAATAATAATAATAATAAATAAATAATATAATACTATAATAGTAAATAATAATAATACTACATAGTAATTATATTAATATCTTCAAATGTATCAAAATTCTCTTTATTCTGACTTTTTATCATCATTCATTGTCATGATTAATGACGATTTCGGTTAATTGTTATCATTATTACCCTAATTATTGCCAAAATCATCATGAAAAAGAGAACACGTCATTTTGGAGTAAACTCTCAAAGGTTATATTTCGCCTAATTTTTGCCAGCTTTTTCGACTTTTGGGATTTTTTTTCTTTACCTTTTTTTATTATATATGGACACAATTCCTTTTGTTTCATCATTATTATCATATTATCATCATTATTATCGTTATCATCCTCGTTATCATCATTATCATCATATCATCATCATTATCATCATTATTGGCAATTATTATCATCATTATTGCAATTATTATCATCATTATTGCAATTATTATCATTATTATTGCAATTATTATTGCAGTTATAATATATATTTTTTGCAATTATACTAATAACACAACATAATGATAGTAATAAGCACAATAATAACATAATAACCGTATTATAAATAATTTTTACATCATGATGTTGAATAGGATCGTTTATTACTGTAATTATTACTGTTATAATAATTATTTTTTGCAATCATACTACTAGTAAAAATGTAAATATATAATAACAACAATACTAATATTAATAACATTATGATAACGATTATTAATATTATTATTATCCATATTATTATTATTATTACAGTTTAATATAGTTTTTGGGCATAATGCGAAATAATAAATTTAAATGAATAATTATAATAATAATACTAAATAAGAATAATAATAATAATATATATAATATAATAATAATAATAATAGTAATAATATTAATATCGTCAAATGTTATCAATTCTCTTTATTCTGACTTTTATCATCAATTATTGTCATGATTAATACGATTCTTGGTAATTTTATCATTATTAGCCTAGTATTGCCGAATCGTCCAAAGAAAATCGTAAACACGTCATTTTGCGAGTAAGACTCTCAAAAGTTATATTTCGCTAGATTTTGGGCGCTTTTTCCGACTTTTGGGAATTTTTTTCTTTACCTTTTTTATTATATATGGACAACAATTCCTGTTTGTTATCATCATTATTTTCCATGATTATCATCCTTATTATCGTTATCATCCTCATTATAATCATTATCATCATCATTATCATCGATTTATTGCAATTATTATCATCATTATTGCCATTATTATCATTATTATTGCAATTTATTGCAGTTTAATAATATATATTTTTTGCAACTATACTAATACCAACAACATCATATAGTAATACCAACAAATAATAAACAATAATAAACGTATTTATAATAATTTATTTACATCATTATTTTAATTGGTATCGTTATTACGTAATTATTACTGTTATAATAATTATTTTTGCAATTATAGTCTCCTAGTAAAAGTGATAATAATGATTAAGGATAACATATATATTAATAACAGTATATAACGACTACTAATATATCATTATATCATAGTTTTATTATGTATTATAGTTATAATATATTTTTTTGGCAATAATACTAATAATAAATGTAATAATATAAGATAATAATAATACAATAAACTAATAATAATAATAATGATAACAATAATAATCATAAAATAATTGTATAATATTAATAATCATAAAATGTTATCCAAATTCTCTTTATTCCTGACTTTTATCATCATTATTGTCATGAATTAATACGATTCTTGGTAATTTGTTTTTCCATTAATTACCATAATAATTCCAAACTACAATCAAAGAAATTCGAAAACACGTCAATTTTGGGTAAAACTCTCAAAAGGTTATGTTTCGCTATATTTTGCCGGCTTTTTCGCTTTTTGGTGAATTTTTTTCTTTTAAGCCTTTTTTTTTAAAATGTATATTTAGGACACAATTCCTGTTTGTTATCATCTAATTATCAATGATTTCATCATTATTAGCGTTTATCATCCTCGTTTTATCATCATTATCATCATTATCATCATCATTATCATCATTATTGCAAATTATTCATCAATACATTATTGCATTATTATCATTATTTATTAGCGAATTATTGCAGTTATAATATATATTTTTTGCAACTATACTAATAACAACTAACAATAATCATAGTAATAACAACAATAATAACAATAATAACGGGTATTATAATAATTATTTTACATCATTATTTTAATAGTATCGTTATTACTGTAATTATTACTATTACAATAATTATTTTTTGCAATATACTACAGTAAAAATGATAATAATATATAATAACACTACTAATATTAAATAAACATTATCATAACCGGCTATAATATTATTATTATACATATTATTATTATTATTACAGTTTTATAATATATTTTTTTGGCATAATATATAATAAATGTAATAATATAATACTCATTCTAATAATAATAATATAATAAATAATAATATAATAATAATAATAATATAGTTGATAAGTAATAATTCTTCAAATGTGTTCAAAATTCGCTTTATTCTGACTTTTATATCATCATTAATTGTCATGGATTACTAATTCTGGTATTGTTATCAATTATTACCCTCATAATTGGCCAAAATCCATCAAGCAATCGAAAACAAAAAACGTCATTTTGGAGTAAAATCTCAAGGTTATATTTCGCTAGATTTTGCCGCTTTTTCGACTTTTAGGAATTTTTTTCTTTTTTTAACACTTTTTTTTTTATTATATATGGACACAATTCCTGTTGTTATCATCATTATTATCGTTATCATCCTCATTATCATCATTATCATCATTACTGCAATTATTATCATCATTATTGCAATTATTATCATTATTATTGCAATTGTTGCAGTTATAATATATATTTTTTGCATACTATTAACAACAACAATAATGATAGCAATAACAACAATAATAACAATAATAACAGTATTATAATAATTATTTACATAATTATTTTAATTAGTATCGTTATTACTGTAATTATTACTGTTATAGACTAATTATTTTTCCAAATTATACTACTAGTCAAAATGATAATAATGATAATAATACAATAATATATTAATAAAATTATTATAAAAGAATTAATTCATTATCATTATAATTATTATTATTATTATTACAGTTTATATATATTTTTTTGTGCAATACTACACTACTACTACCTACTAACTAATAATAATAATATAATACTATAATATAGTAATAATTATTAATTACTCTTCAAATGTTTATCAAAAATTCCTTTATTCTGCGTTTTATCATCATTTTGTCATGATTATACGATCCTGTAATTGGTTACATTTTACCCTAATATTTGCAAATCATCAAAAAGCGAAAACACTCCCATTTGGTAAACTCTCAAAAGGTTATATTTCGCTCGATTTTGCCGCTTTTTCGACTTTTGGGAATTTTTTCTTTTACCTTTTGTTTTATTATAATGGACACAATTCCTGTTGTTATCATCATTATTATCATGAATTATCATCATTATTATCGTTTCATCCTCATTATCATCATTTATCATCATGTATTTCAGCATAATCATCATTATTGCATTATTAATCATCATTATATGGCATTATTATCATCATTATTGCCAATTATTAATTCATTATTATTGTAATTATTGCAGTTATAAATATTATTTTTGTCAACTATACTAATAACAACAACATAATGATATTAATAACAACCTAATAACAATAATACGGTATTATAATAATTATTTACATCCGATTATTTAATTTAGTATCGTTATCCTGTAATTATTACTGTTATAATAATTATTTTTTCTAATATACTACTATTAAAAATGATAATAATGATAAATAATATAATAATAATATTAATAAATTATTATAACGACTATTAATATTATTATATCATATTATTATTATTATTACTAGTTCTAATATATTTTTTGGCAATAATACTAATTCTAAATGTAATAATAATAAATAATAATAAAATAATAATAATAGATATAATAGTATTAATAATAATAATAAATAGTTTATATTTAATATCTTCAAATTTTATCAAAATTCTCTTTATTCTGACTTTTTATCATCATTATGTCCAGGATTAATACGATTTTCTGGTAATTGGTTTATCATTATTACCCTATAATTTCCAAAATCTCAAAGAAATCGAAAATACGTCATTTTGGATTAAACTCTCATAAGTTTATATTTCGCTGAAGATTTGCCGCTTTTTTCGACTTTTGGGAATTTTTTTTTTTACCTTTTTTATTATAATATGACACAATTCCTGTTGTTATCATCGTTATTAGCATGATTACCATCGTCTTACGTTAAATCATCCTCCTATCATCATTATCATCATTATCGATCATCATTAATCAATCATTATTGCATTATTATCATCGGATTATTGCAATTATTATCATTTTATTGCAATTATTGCAGTTATAATATATACTTTTTTGCGCAACTTACTAATAACAACAACAATAATGATAGTAATACCCACAATAATCAAAATAATAACGTATTATAATAATTTTTACATCATTATTTTATTAGTATCGTTATTACTGAATTATTACTGTTATAATATTATTTTTGCAATATACTACTATTAAAATGATAATAATGATAATAAGAACAATAAATATATTAATAACTTATTATAACGACTATTAATATTATATTAACATATTATTATTATTATTACAGTTATACATCATATATTTGGCAATAGTAACTAAATAATAATTTATTACTAACTAATAATAATAATAATAAGAATAATAATAATAATACATAATAGTAATCATATTAATAATCTTCAAATGTGATCAAAATTCCTCTTTATTTCTGACCTTTTATCATCATTATTGTCATGATTATACGATTCTGGTATTGTTTAACCATTATTACCCTAATATTGGCCCAAAATCACTCCAAAGAAATCGAAACACGTAATGTTTCGAGTAAACTCTCAAAATCTTTCGCACTAGATTTTTTGCCGCCTTTTTTCGACTTTTGGGAATTTTTTTCTTTTACCGTTTTTTTATTCTATATGGACACACAATTCCTGTTGTTATCATCATTCTTAGCATGATTATCATCATTATTATGTTATCAGCCTCAATTATCATCATTATCTCATTATCAATCCTTATCGCAATTATTATCATTTTTATTGGCAATTATTATCATTATTATTGCAATTATTGCAGTTATATATGTTTTTTGCAACTATCTAATAACAACAACAGTAAATGATTAGTAAAACGAAATAATATTAATAATTAACGTTATTATAATAGTTATTTAAAATCATTATTTTTAATTAGTATCGTTATTACTGTAATAATTCTGTTATACTAATTATTTTTTTGTAATTATACTACCAATAAAAATTATAATAATTATAATAATAAACATAATAATATTTAATACATTATTATAACGACCTATAATATTATTATTATCTTATTTTATTATTATTACAGTTATAATATATTTTTTTGGCAATAATAACTATAATCAATGTAATAATAGATAATAATAAAAAATACTAAAAATAATAATAATAATAATAAATAATATTAATAGTAATAATATAAATGTAATCTATTACAATAACCTTCAAAGGTTTTATCAAAAATTCTCTTTATTCTGACTTTCCTCATCATTATTGTCATGATTAATACGATTCTGGTAATTGTTATCATTATTAACCTCATAATTTGCCAAAATCTCAAAGAATCGGAAAAAAACACGTTCATTTTTGGGAGTACTACTCTCAAACGGTTATATTTCGCTAGATTTTTGCCGCTTTTTCGCTTTTTGGGAATTTTTCTTTCTTTTACGCTTTTTTGTTTATATTGACAGAATTCTGCTTGTTATCATCTTGATTATCATAGCATTATCATCATTAATCGTTATCATCCTCATTATCATCATTATCATCATTATTCATTATTATCATCTTTATTGCAATTATTATCAGCTATTATTGCAATTATTTCAGTTATATATATATTTTTTGCAACTATAACTAATAACAACAACAATAATGATAGTAATAACAACAATAATAACCATATAACGGTATTATAATAATTATTTACATCATTATTTTTAATTAATATCGTTTATTTACTGTAATTTATTACTGGTATGTAATAATTATTTTTTTTTGCATTATACTACTAGTTCCAAAAATGATAATAGGATAATAAAAACAATAATAATATTAATAAACATTTTAATAACGACTATTAATATTATTATTGTAATTATTCTTATTATTATTTACAGATTATAATATATTTTTTTGGCCATAATACTAATAATAAATGGACTAATAATAATAATAAATAATAATAATAACTAATATTATAATCTTCAAATGTTATCAAAAATTCTCTTTATTCTGACTTTATCATCATTTCATTGTCATGATTAATAGATTTCCTGGTAATTGTTATTCCATTATTTACCCGAATAAATGCCAAAATCATCAAAAGAAAATCCGAAACACGTCTTTGCATATACTCTCATAAGGTTATATTCACTAATTTTTGGCCACTTTTTCGACTTTTGGGAATTTATTTCTTTTAACCCTTTTTTTTTTATTATATATGGACACAATTCCTGTTGTTATCATCATTCTTATCTTGATTATCATCATTATTATCGTTATAATCCTCATTATCATCATTATCACATCCATTAAATTTCCCATCATTATGGCAGTATTATCATCATTTTTTTTTTTTTTTATTGGGCCATTATTTATCATTTTTGTGCAATTTTTGCAGTTATGATATAGATTTTTGCAACTATACTAATAACACCAACCTAATGATAGTACTAACAACAATAATACGGTATTATAATAATATTTACATCATGGTTTTTTAATTAATATCGTTATTAACTGTAATTAATTCGGTATAAATTATTTTTTCCAATTATACTACATAAAAATGATAATAATGATAGAAATACAATAATAATATTTAATAACATTATTATAACGACTATTATATTATCCCTTATACTTTATTCTTATTATTAATTACAGTTTATCGTATCTTTTTGGCAATAAACTATAATAAATGTATAAAAATAATAATAATAATAATAATAATAATAATAATTATGAATAATAATAATAATAATTAAATATAATAATAATAAATAATAATAATATGATAATAATAATATAATAATCTTCAATGTTAATCCAAATTCCATCTTTATTCTGACGTTTATCAATCATTATCTGTCAATTATAACGATGTCTGTAATTGTTATCATTATTACCCTAATAATTGCAAAATCTCAAAAGAAATGAAAACACGTCATTGTGAGTAAACTCCTCAAAGGTTAGATTCGCTAATTTTGCCTCTTTTTTTCGACTTTTAGGACTTGTTTGTCTTTAACCTTTTGTTATTATATATGGACACAAATCCTGGTGTTATCATCATTATTATCGTTATCATCCTACATTATCATCATATCATCCAGCAGTATCTCATTGATTGCAATTATTATCATCATTATTGCAATTATTAATCATTATTATTGCAATTATTGCGGTTTATAATATATATTTTGCAACTATACTATAACAACAACAATAATGATAGTAATAACAACAATAATAATCTACGGTATTATATAATTATTTACATCATTATTTTTAATTAAATATCGTTATTACTGTAAATTATTACTTTATAATAAATATTTTTTGCAATTATACTACTAGTAAAAAATATAATAATGATAATACTAAACAATAATAATAATTAATAACATTATTACAACGACTATTAATATCATTATTATATTTATTATTATTATTGCGTACGTTATAATAAATTTAATTTTTTTGGCCATAATCCTATAACAAATGTGATAATGATAATATAATAATACTAATAATAATAATAATAATCTTCAAATGTTATCCAAATTTCTTTATTCCTACTTTATCATCATTTGTCTGATTCAATACGATTCTGTATTGTTCTCATTATTACCAAATAATTACCAAAATAATCAAGAAATCCAAACACTTCATTTTGGGAGTATGCCTCTCTAAAGGTTATATTTCGCTAGATTTTCCCTGCTTTTTCACTTTTGGGTTTTTTTATCATATTACCCTAATAATTACCAGAATCATCAAATGAGTGAAAAAACGTCATTTGGAGTCTACTCTGAAAGGCATATTTCGTAGATTTTTGTCGCTTTTTCGACTTTTAGGATTTTTTTTTCTTTTACTTATTTTATTATATATGGACACAATTCCCTTTTATTATTATCATCATTATTATCATGATTATCATCATTATCATCGTTAATCATCCTACATATCATCATTACATCATCATTATCATCATTATGCATTATTATCATCATTATTGCAATTATTATCTTGATTATTGCGAATTATTGCAGTTATAATATATTTTTTACATCTATACAAAAAAACACAAACTACATAACTAATAGTAATAACAATAATAATAATAGTAATAACTCTTTTATAAATCATTATTTATAAGCATTAATTTAAATTACATTCGTATTACTGTAATAATTACTGTTATATATTAATTTTAAAATTGTAAACTACTACTAGTAAAAATAATACTAAATGATAATAATAGCAATACTAATATTAAAAACAATATTATAACATTCGTAGTATTCTAATAATACTTATTATTATTATTATTGTTATTTATTACAGTTTATAATATATTTTTTGCGAAATCCTAATAATTAAAGTAATAAATAATAATAATAAATAATAATAATAATAATAATAAAATAATATAATAATACTTAATGATATAATAATGATAATATACTAATAGTACTAATCACTAATGTTATCCAAATCTCTTATTCTCACTTTTATCATCCTTATTGTCATGATTACTAGAATTCCTTAATTATTATCATTATTACCCGAATAATTACAAGAATATCCAATGAATGAAAGACTTCATTTTGGATCTATTCTCAAAAAGGCTATATTTCGCTTGATTTTGCCGCTTTCGACTTAAGGGATTTATTTTCTTTTACCTTTTTTTTTTATTTATATTGACACAATTCCTGTTATTATCATCTTTTAATCATTTTATCATCATTTTTATCTTACATCATCTTTATTATTTTTTCATCATCAATATCATCATTATTGAAATTTATTATCCTTTATTGCAATTATTTCATTATTATTGCAATTTTTGCTTTTTAAAAATTTTTTTTTACATCAATCTAAACAACTACAATAAAAGTAAAACAAAAATAAAAAAATTTAAAACGTTTTAAATCTTATTTATTCTTTATTTAATTTAAATTTCGGATTACTGTAATTTTCCCTTTTATAATAATTATTTTGCTTTTATATACCAGAAAAATAAAAAATAAGGAGATAAAAAGAATAATTTTAAAAATATTATAAAAAAATTCGTATTTTTAAAATTATATTTAATTTTTAAATGTTATTATTACAGTTAATATTTTTTTTGGGCAATAAGCAAAAATTAAAGTAATAATAAAAAAATAATAAAATAATAAAATAAAATAATAATAAGAAAATAAAAATAAATAATAATAATAGTAATAACATCAAAATTTACCAAATTCTCTTATTCCATTTTTATCTTTATTGCCAGATTAATAGAATTCCGGATTTTTTATATTATTCCCCTACTAATTGCCAAAATCATAAAGAATGGAAAAAAGGCATTTTGGGGATCTTCTAAAAGGGCTGTATTTCCTGATTTTGCCCCCTTTTTGACTTTTTGGGATTTTTTTTTTTTACCTTTTTTTTTATTAAATTTCACAATCATGTTTTTTTAAACATTATTTTCAGATTATATAATTACCGTTATATCATCACATCTCAATCTCATTATCTCATCATTATCATAATTATTTCAAATTATCATTATTTTAATATATAATTTTAAAAAATGGAGATAAAATTTTCTAATTATTAAAAAAATACAATAAAAATAGAAAAAAATAATAATAAAAAATAAAACGTTTTTATAAAAATATTTATATAAATTATTTTAATTATATCGTATTACGTAAATTTGTATAATAATTATTTTTACAATTTTTCACTTTTAAAAAAAATAAAAGATAAAAATAACAAAATAATATTAAAACAAAATTTTAAAAAAATTATTTTTAAATTTTTACTTTT
>NW_023653698.1:37782-47764 GCF_015228065.2 Penaeus monodon
AAGGCGAATGCTGAAACTTACTTGGCTCGGTCTCCTAACAGCCATTGCGGGTTTACTCTATCTCGCAACCCTGAAAGGCTGTAAAAAGGCTAGATGAATGGAGTATATTAAGCTGATACTCTAGAACAGACCAAAAACTTTGCTATACCTGGGTTCCCACTTCCAGCAGGTGGATGCTCAAACTGAAGGGAAGGGGAAGAATTTATGATCTTGCGTTTTTCTTCCAAACACGTCCACGCAGACGCTCAGGCCTACGCTATCTCCCTTTTCACATATACACACTTACACATCCAACATTCAGCACATACATCCTGTACTTTCTTCCCCCCTTTCCCTTTCATACAACATTCAACCCCCATACACAACACACACGGTTCCCGAACTACTAATCGGGTGGTGGCAGCGTGCCGAGGCCGGAATCTTAATCTGTTCACTGCAGACGAATCTTTTCCTTAATAAAATCTATATTCTCGGTTGAGCCCGAAACTCAACCAGACATAGTGAATTCTACTGGGTCTACGCCCCGCTACAATAATGATGACAATTACCAGAATCGTATTAATCATGACAATAATGATGATAAAAGTCAAAATAAAGAGAATTTTTATAACATTGAAGATTATTAATATCATTATTATTATTACTATTTTATTGTTATTATTATTATTATTTTATTACTATTATTGTTATTATTATTTATTTATTATTAGTTTTATTGCCGAAAAATATATTATAACTGTAATGAAATAATAATAAGTATAATGATAATATTAATAGTCGTTATAATAAGTTATTAATATTTTTATTTTTATTATTATCATTATTATCATTTTTAGTAGTAGTATAATTGCCAAAATAATTATTATAACAGAAATAATTACAGTAATAACGATATTAATTAAAATAATGATATAAATAATTATCATAATACCGTTATTATAGTTATTATTGTTGTTATTACTATCAGTATTGTTGTTGTTATTAGTATAGTTGCAAAAATATATATTATAACTGCAATAATTATAATAATAATGATAATAATTGTACCAGTATAGAGGCTGCTATCAGCAATAATCTGTGTCGGAATTCCCATGAGCCTCAGGATCTCCCATAGCGATTCCCGATACACACGAGTCAAACGCCTCTTGAGGTCGATGTAGGCTGCAAGCATCCACGACCAAACTCACGACGGGCGTTCCACAATTACTCGAAGCGCTAGTATACGGGTCTATTGTGGATTGCCAGGAGTAAATCCAGACTGCTCCGGTCTCTGGGCCTCAGTAGGTGGTTGCGGATCCGTTTCAGAAGAATGTGAGCGAGAACCTTGCCTGGTATGGTGAGCAGTGTAATGCCATGGTAGATGCTACAGTCCCAACGATCCCTTTCCCTTCAAGAGAGGGATGACCACGCCCCTCAGCAGGTCAGGGGGAATGGTACCAGACTGCCAAATGGCAGTCAGGACTGTATGCAGGCCCCGAGCATAGTTCACCCCAACAGCTTAGCAATTTAGCAGGGATATCAATATGCCTGCAGCTTTCCCAATCTTCAGCTTGGAAATCGCCAGCCTAACCTCTGCTAGGGTAGGAGGTTCCTCGCTGATGGGTGGGTCCAGCACAGGCACTGAGACATCGCTTGCATCCAAGCTAACTGTTGGAGGGTCTACCTGGTACAACTGTTCAAAATACTCAGCCAACGTTCACGAACCCCAAACATGATCTGAGATGATCGTCCATCGCTGATCGGACTGCAGTCATCTGTGGGAGGGCTTAGGTTCAGTTTTCTTAGGGCTTGGTAGCAGGGTGAGGTCATTTACCAAGAAATGGCTTTCAGCAAGATTCCTGATGAACTGTTCCTTGTCCCTTCTCAGCAGTGTCTGAGCCCTACGCACCATGGAACGACGCAAGACTTGATTCCCATTCAGCCGAGCCTTGCGACACGCTTCAGTAGCCTCTAATGTCTCCGGGGAGATGGTATTCTGCCTTGTCCTTGGGCGTACGCCAATGGACTCCTGAGCTGCTTCGAGTGTTACGCGCTTGAAGGACTCCCACAGAGCAACTGAATCCGTCAGGTTGCTGGTTTCTGAGAATCGGTCAGAGACTGCGTGGCGAACCCACGGGCACACTCCTCCTCCCTTAGTCTGTCCAAGTGAAAACACCTTAGGGTGGCCACTGGAGGGACGGGGAGTTTTGAAGTGGACCCGCAGGGTAGCCACAAGCAGCCTATGGTCGGTGCCACAGAACTCAGCACTCCGGTAAACCCTGCAGTTCTGGAGGATCCTCCATCGCGTGCTGACAAGAATGTGGTCGATCTCCTTGGCCACATTACCCTGTACCAAGTCCAGCGATGCGAGTTGGAGCGCTGGTACCAGGAGCCAGAGATCCTCATTTTCTGGGACCTAGCAAAGTCCCGGAGAAGGAGGCTATTCTCGCTGCTGGGATCAGCTCCCGAGCCATGGGGGCCGACAGACATCTCGTAGGCAGCTCGGTCACAGCTGGATACTCATTGAAGTCGCCCAGAACAATGCAAATGTCTCGCTGGGGACAATTGTCTGCCACAGATGCGAGTTTGGCGTAGAAACGCCTCTTTCACATCGGTTTTATGTACATCGGTAGGAGCGTATACAGCAATAAGAGACAAGAAGCCAAAAGCATGCTTCAGTCTCAATGCCATGATACGCTCATCAACCAGGGTCACCTCGACTACCGCAGGCTGAAGTCGACTGGAGATGGCTATGGCTACACCCTGGAGGTGGTGACCATCGCTTCGGCCCGACCAGTAGTAGGTGTAAACACCACACTGATCGTGCCGCTACCAGGTCTTCTCACCTCTGAGAGGGCAGCCACCTCAACTCCCAGTCGCTTCAATTCCCGCGATAGCAGAGGTAACCGTTCATCCTGCCGCAAGGACCGGATGTTCCAAGCGCCTACCCGGAAAGCACGCCTGAGGTTAAGCCTTGGGTGGTCACTCGGGTGCACGCCACTCTGCGCCCCCGCCAACACCGCCCCAGATCTCGGGGGTCGGTAGGCTGTGGGACCGCCTATCCACCTGTGGGGTTCCCGAGGGCTTTCCCCCACAAGCTTCATGGTGGGTTGGCGCAGCGGGACGAGTAACTCTTTGTTCTAATCCTGCACCCCGACATTTGCCCTCCCAGCGGGACCCACAGCCCGCCTTACTTGCTGGGTGGGAGGGACAACACCCCTCCCCCCAGCATTTCCATTTATCAGAGACGTTGCCAGAGGGTCATTCTGGGGGGAGGAGGACTGGCAAGGCCCACCTCCCCCGAGCCGCCCCATTACCCCAGGGTGACTAGGGCGCAGGAGTTGGTACGAAGCCAGAGCGTGTCCAACACGCCGGTGGGCCATAAACTCTGTACCTCTGGGGCCTCCTGCTGCTCCGAGATCCCCCACAGATTTAGCCTGGGACCGCAAGGTACCCAGTTACCCATGGGTGGCCACGAGGAGGCACTGCAGAAGTCTTAATGATGGAGAGGCTGTGACCTGGCAGGGGAGACTTATGCAGAAGCTGCTCCCTTTATCGCACTGGGCTAGCCAGGGGTGGAAGCTGCAAGCGAGAAGGCATGCAAGCACTTAACACTATCTAGGCTACCACACCATCGCTTCACATCACCATGCACGTGAAGCACCCACCCATAACATAACATATTGTTATTATCGTATTATTGCCCAAAATTATATTATAACTGTAATAATAACAATAATAATAATAATAAGTATAATAATAATAATAATAATCCTTATAATATTGTTATCAATATAATTATTGTTATTATTATCATTATTATTCGTGTTACTGGTAGTATAATTGCAAAAATAACTATTATAACAGTAATAATTACAGTAATAACGATGTTAATTAAAATAATGATATAAATATTTATTGTAAAAACGTTATTATTGTTATCATATTGTTATTACTATTATTATTGTAGTTATTATTAGTATAGTTGTAAAAATATATATTATAACTGCAATAATTCAATATAATGATAATAATTGCAATAATGATGATAATAATTGCAATAATGATGATAATAATTGCAATAATGATGATAATGATGATGATAATGATGATAATGATGATGATAACGATAATAATGATGATAATCATGATGATAATTAGGATAATAACCGGATTTGTATGTCCATATATAATGAAAAAAGGTAAAAGAAAAAAAAATCCCAAAAGTCGAAAAAGTGGCAAAATCTAGCGAAATATAGCCTATTGAGACTATACTCCAAAATTTCGTTTTTTTTCCATTCATTTGATGATTTTGGCAATTATTAGGGTAATAATGATAATAATTACTAGAATTCTATAATCATGACAATAATGATGATAAAAGTGAGAATAAAGAGAATTTGATAACATTTGATGATTATTAATATTATACTATTATCATATTATCATCAATATTATTTATTATTATTTATTATTATTATTATTATTATTATTATTATTATTATTATTATTATTATCATTATTATTATTATTTCTTTAATTATTAGTATTATTGCCCAAAAATATATTATAACTGTAATAACAACAATAACAATAATAATAAGTATAATAATAATAATAATAATCATTATAATATTGTTATTAATATCATTATTGTTATTATTATCATTATTATTCTTTTACTGGAGTATAATTGAAAAATAACTATATAACAGTAATAATTACATAATAACGATGTTAATTAAAATAATGATATAAATATTTATTATAAAAACGTTATTATTGTTATCATTATTGTTATTACTATTATTATTGTAGTTGTTATTAGTATAGTTGTAAAAATATATATTATAACGGCAATAATTGCAATAATAATGATAATAATTGCAATAATGATGATAATAATTGCAATAATGATGATAATGATGATGATAATGATGATAATGATGATAATGATGATGATAACAATAATAATGATGATAATCATGATAATAATGAGGATAATAACAGGATTTGTGTCCATATATAATAAAAAAAGTAAAAGAAAAAAAATCCCAAAAGTCGAAAAAGCGGCAAAATCTAGCGAAATATAGCCTTTTGAGAGTGTACTCCAAAATGATGTTTTTTTCATTAATTTGATGATTTTGGCAATTATTCGGGTAATAATGATAATAATTACCAGAATTCTATTAATCATGACAATAATGATGATAAAAGTGAGAATAAAAAGAATTTGGATAACATTTGATGATTATTAATATTATTACTATTATTATTATTATTATTATATTATTATTATCATTATTATTATTATTATTATTATTACTTTAATTATTAGAATTATTGCCCAAAAATATATTATAACTGTAATAATAACAAAAATAATAATAATAATAATAATAATAATAATCGTTATAATATTGTTATTAATATCATTATTGTTATTATTATCATTATTATTCTTGTTACTGGTAGTATAATTGCAAAAATAACCATTATAATAGTAATAATTACAGTAATAACGATGTTAATTAAAATAATGATATAAATATTCATTATAAAAACGTTATTATTGTTATCATTATTGTTATTACTTTTATTATTGTAGTTGTTATTAGTATAGTTGTAAAAACATATATTATAACTGCAATAAATGCAATAATAATGATAATAATTGCAATAATGATGATAATAATTGCAATAATGATGATAATGATGATGATAAGGATAATAATGATAATGATGATGATAACGATAATAATGATGATAATCATGATAATAATGATGATAATAACAGGAATTGTGTCCATATATAATAAAAAAGGTAAAAGAAAAAAAATCCCAAAAGTCGAAAAAGCGGCAAAATCTAGCGAAATATAGCCTTTTGAGAGAAGACTCCAAAATTACGTTTTTCCATTCATTTGATGATTTTGGCAATTATTAGGGTAATAATGATAATAATTACCAGAATTCTATTAATCATGACAATAATAATGATAAAAGTGAGAATAAAGAGAATTTGGATAACATTTGATGATTATTACTATTATTACTATTATCTTTATTATTATCATTATTATCATTATTATTATTATTATTATTGTTATTATTATTATTATTATTATTATTATTATTATTATTATGATTATTATTACTCTAATTATTAGTATTATTGCCACAAAATATATTATACCTGTAATAATAACAATAATAATAATAATAGGTATAATTATAATAATACGAATTGTTATAATATTGTTATTAATATTATTATTGTTATTATCATCATTATTATTATTATTTATATAGTAAAAAAGGTAAAAGAAAAAAAATCGAAAAGTCGAAAAAGCAGCAATATCTAGCGAAATATAACCTTTTGAGAGTAGACTCCAAAATGACGTTTTTTCCCATTCATTTGATGATTGTGGCAATTATTAGGGTAATAATGATAATTATTACCAGAATTCTATTAATCATGACAATAATGATGATAAAAGTGAGAATAAAGAGAATTTGGATAACATTTGATGATTATTACTATTATTACTATTATCATTATTATTATCATTATTATCATTATTATAATTATTATCATTATTATTATTATTATTATTATTATTATTATTATTATTATTATTATCATTATTACTTTATTTATTAATATCATTGCCAAAAAACATATTATAACTGTAATAATAACAATAATAATAATAATAAGTATAATTATAATAATACAAATTGTTATAATATTGTTATTAATATTATTAATATCATTATTATTATTTCTACTGGTAGTATAATTGTAAAAATAATTATCATAACAGTAATAATTACAGTAGTAACGATATTAATTAAAATAATGACATAAAAAATGATTATAAAAACATTATTATTGTTATTATTATTGTTATTACTATTATTATTGTAGTTGTTGTTAGTATAGATGTAAAATTGTATATTATAACTGCAATAATTGCAATAATAATGATAATAATTGCAATAATGATGATAATAATTACAATAATGATGATAATGATGATGATAATGATGATAATGATGATAATGATGATGATAACGATAATAATGATGATAATCATGATAATAATGATGATAACAGGAATTGTGTCCATATATAATTAAAAAAAAGGTAAAAGAAAAAAATCCAAAAGTCGAAAAAGCGGCAAAATCTAGCGCAATATAGTCTTTTGAGAGTAGACTCCAAAATGACGTTTTTTCCATTCATTTGATGATTCTGGCAATTATTAGGATAATAATGATAATAATTACCAGAATTCTATTAATCATGACAATAATGATGATAAAAGTGAGAATCAAGAGAATTTGGATAACATTTGATGATTATTACTCTTATTACTATTATCATTATTATTATCATTATTATTATTATTATTATTATTATTATTATTATTATTATTATTATTATTATTATTATTATTATTATTATTATTATTATTACTTTAATTATTAGTATCATTGCCCAAAAATATATTATAACTGTAATAATAATAATAATAATAATAATAAGTATAATTATAATAATACGAATTGTTATAATATTGTTATTATTATTGTTATTACTATTATTATTATAGTTGTTATTAGTATAGATGTAAAAATATATATTATAACTGTAATAATTGCAATAATAATGATAATAATTGCAATAATGATGATAACAATTGCAATAATGATGATAATGATGATGATAATGATGATATTGATGATGATAACGATAATAATGATGATAATCATGATAATAATGATGATAATAACAGGAATTGTGTCCATATATAATAAAAAAAAAAGTAAAAGAAAAAAAATCCCAAAAGTCTAAAAAGCGGCAAAATCAAGCGAAATATAGAGTTTTGAGAGTAGACTCCAAAATGTCGTTTTTTCCATTCATTTGATGATTCTGGCAATTATTAGGGTAATAATGATAATAATTACCAGAATTCTATTAAACATGACAATAATGATGATAAAAGTGAGAATAAAGAGAATTTGGATAACATTTGATGATTATTATTGTTATTATTATTATTATTATTATTATTATTATTATTATCATTATTATTATTACTATTATTATTACTTTAATTATTGGTATTATTGCCAAAAAACATATTATAACTGTAATAATAACAATAATAAATAATAAGTATAATTATAGTAATATATTAATATTATAATATTATAACTGCAATAATACAATAATAATGATAATAATTGCAATAATGCAATAATAATGATAATAATTGCAATAATGATGATAATAATTGCAATAATGATGATAATGATGATGATAATGATGATAATGATGATAACGATAATAATGATGGTAACGATAATAATGATGATAATCATGATAATAATGATGATAATAACAGGAATTGTGTCCATATATAATAAAAAAAAGGTAAAAGAAAAAAAATCCAAAAGTCGAAAAAGCGGTAAAATCTAGCGAAATATACCCTTTTGAGAAAAGACTCAAAATGACCTTTTTTCCATTCATTTGATGATTCTGGCAATTAGTAGGGTAATAATGATAATAATTACCGGAATTCTATTAATCATGGCAATAATGATGATAAAAGTGAGAATAAAGAGAATTTGGATAACTTTTGATGATTATTACTATATTATTATTATCTTATTATTATCATTATTATTATTATTATTTATTATTATTATTAATTATTATTATTATTATTACTTTAATTATTAGCATTATTGCCAAAAAATATATTATAACTGTAATAATAACATTAATAATAATAATAAGTATAATTATAATAATACGAATTGTTATAATATTGTTATTAATATTATTATCGTTATTATCATCCTTATTATTATTTTTACTGGTAGTATAATTGCAAAAATAATTATTATAACAGTAATAATTACAGTAATACCGATATTAATTAAAATAATGATATAAATAATGATTATAAAAACGTTTTTATTGTTATTATTATTGTTATTACTATTATTATTGTAGTTGTTATTAGTATTGATGTAAAAATATATATTATAACTGCAATAATTGCAATAATAATGATAATAATTGCAATAATGATGATAATAATTGCAATAATGATGATATTGATGATGATAATGATAATAATGATGATGATAACGATAATAATGATGATAATCATGATAATAATGATGATAATAACAGGAATTGTGTCCATATAAAATAAAAAAAAAAGGTAAAAGAAAATAAATCCCAAAAGTCGGAAAAGCGGCAAAATCAAGCGAAATATAGCCTTTTGAGAATAGACTCCAAAATGACGTCTTTCCATTCATTTGATGATTCTGGTAATTATTAGGGTAATAATGATAATAATTACCGGAATTCTATTAATCATGACAATAATGATGATAAAAGTGAGAATAAAGAGAATTTGGATAACATTAGATGATTATTACTATTAGTACTATTATCATTATTATTATTATTATTATTATTATTATTATTATTATTATTATTATTATTATTATTATTATTATTATTACTTTAATTATTAGTATTATTGCCAAAAAATATATTATAACTGTAATAATAACAAAAATAATAATAATAAGTATAATTATAATAATACGAATTGTTATTACTATTATTATTGTAGTTGTTTTTTGTATAGATGTAAAAATATATATTATAACTGCAATAATTGCAATAATAATGATAATAATTGCAATAATGATGATAATAATTGCAATAATGATGATAATGATGATGATAATGATGATAATGATGATGATAACGATGATAATGATGATAATCATGATAATAATGATGATAATAAAAGGAATTGTGTCCATATATAATAAAATAAGTAAAAGAAAAAAAATCCTAAAAGTCGAAAACGCGACAAAATCTACCGAAATATTGCCTTTTCAGAGTAGACTCCAAAATGACGTTTTTTCCATTCATTTGATGATTCTGGTAATTATTAGGGTAAATGATAAAAAA
>NW_023653698.1:47864-57864 GCF_015228065.2 Penaeus monodon
GAAAAAATTTTATAATTTTTAAAAAAAGGAAAAAAAAAAAACCCCAAAAAAGTCGAAGAACAAAAAATCAAATTTATTTTTATTTACTATTACTATTATTATTATTATTATTATTATTATTATTATTATTATTATTATTTTTATTAAAAATTATTATTATTATTATTACTTTTATCATTAGTATTATTGCAAAAATATATATTAAAACTGAAATAATAACAATAAAAATGATAATAATGATAATAATAATAAAATTTATTATTATAATATTTTCATCATTATTATTATTGTTATAATTAACATCTTTATGATTTTTTTATAGTATAATTGAAAAAAAAAAACTAATAATTACAATAATAGAGATAATAATTAAAATAATGATATAACTAATTACTATATAATAGTTATTATTGTTAATATTACTATTGTTGCTGTTACTATTATAAGTAGCAAAATATATATTTTAACTGCAAAAATTTGCAATTATAACGAAAATAATGATAAAATCGTTTCGATTTTGTTTTTGTTATTATTATTTTTATTATTATTTCTAATGTTATTTTTAAATTCTATTTTTATTTATAGTCATCAAAAAATTTTATATGGCGCAATAATTCGCAATAATAAGATAATAACGATGATAATGATGATAATTCTTGTAATAATGATGATAATGGTGATAATTATTGTAATAATGTTGATAATGGTGAAAATTATTGGTAATAATGATGATAATGATAATGATGGTAATGTTTGATAATGATGATAATAATGATGAAATAACAGTAATATTGTCCATTATAATAAAGGAAAAAGAAAGAAAAAATCCCAAAAGACGGAAAAGCGGAAAAAATCTTGTTTTGGTAACTTTTAGGATAATATGATAAAAATTATCTTAACTGTAAAAATGATATTAATGAAAATTTTTCATAGAAATTTATTATTATTATTATTATTATTTATTTTTATTATTATTATTTTTATCGTTATTATTATTATTATATTCTTTATTATTATTATTATTATTATTATTTTCTTTATTATAATTATAATATTAATGATAATAATAATTATTATTATTATTGTATTATTGTTAATACTATTTTTTTTATACTACCACTATTATTATTACTATTATCATTATTATTTTTATTGGAAAAATATATATCATAACTATGATAATAACAATGATAATAATGATAATAATAATAATAATATTATATATATTGTCATCATTATTATTTGTTATTATTATCATTATTATTATTTTTATAAGTTGTATAATTAGAAAAAAATTATAACGGTAATAATTACATTATAAACGATAATAGATACAATAATGATATAAATAATTACTAAAAAATCGTATTATTGTTAGTATTATTGTTTTTATCATTGTTTGCTGTTATTATTATCATAATAATCAAAATTATATTTTATTGGCAATAATTGCAATAATAATGATAATAATGATAAAAACGATGTTTCGATTTTTTGTTATTGTTATCATTATATTCTTATTTCTATAGTTATTATTACTTCTATTATTAGCATAGTCATAAAAAATATATATGGCGGCAATAATTACAATTATAATGATAATAACGATGATAATGATGAAAATTATTGCAATAATGATAATAATTATTGCAATAATGATGATAATGATGACAATTATTGCAATAATAATGATAATGATGATGATAATACCAGTAATATTGTCCATTTATAATAAAAAAGAAAAAAATCGAAAAAGCGGCAAAATCTTGCGAAATATAGCCTTTTGAGAATATATTCCAAATGTCGCTTTTTCCATTTCAATGATGATTTTGGTAAATATTAGGGTAAAAATGAATATAATGATCATAATTGTTTTAATCATGACAATCATGATGATAAAAATGAGAATAATGAGAATTTTGATAGAAATTTATTATTATTATTATTATATCTATTATTATTATTATTATTATTATTATTATTATATTTTTATTATTAATATTATTATTATTATTACTATTATTGTTACTATTATTATTATTATTATTATTATTATTATTATTATTATTATTATTATTATTATTTTATTATTAGTATATTATAAAAATATATATTATAACTAATAATGATAACAATAATAATGATAATAATGATAAAAACAATAATATTTCTTATTATGATATTGTCATCATTATTATCATTGTTATTATTTTCATTATTATTATTTTTATTAGTAGTATAATTGCAAAAAAAAAATTATTATAACTGTAATAATTACAATAATAACGATATAATTGCAATGATAAGATAATAATGATAAAGGAACTTTCGATTTATATTATTATTTCTAATGTTATTATTACCTCTATATTAGCATAGTCATCAAAAAAATATATTGGCGGGAATAATCACAATAATAATGATAATATCGATCATAATGATGATAATTATTGTAATAATGATGATAATGATGATAATTATTACAATAATGATGATAATGAAGATGATAATGATGGTAATGATGATAATGATGATAATAACAGTAATATTGTTTTTTATAATAAAAAAGGAAAAAGAAAAAATTCCCAAAAGTCGAACAAGCGGAAATCTTGCGAAATATAGCCTTTTGAGAATATATTCCAAAATGACGTTTTTTCCATTTCAATGATGATTTTGGTAACTATTGGGGTAATATTGATAATAATTATCACAATTGTATTATCATGAGATCATGATGATAAAAATGAGAATAATGAGAAATATTATTATTATTTATTATTATTATTATTATTATTAATCACTAAAATTATTATTGTTATTGTTATTATTGTTATTATTATTATTATTATTATTATTATTATTATTATCATTGTATATTATTATTATAACTTTTATTATTAGTATTATTACAAAAAATATATTTTAACAATAATAATGATAATAAAATTAATGATAATAATTATAATTATTATTATTATATTGTCATCATTATTATTATGTTATTGTTATCATTATTATTATTTTTATTAGTAGTGTAATTGCAAAAAAAAACAACAAAAAACAACCTATTGTAAACTGTATTAATTACATAATAACAATCAATAATGAAAATAATTATATTAATAATCGTTATTATTGTTATTATTATTATTATTATTATTATTATTGCTCCTGTTATTATTATTATAATAGCAAAAATGCATATTATAACTGCAATAATTGCAATAATAATGATACTAATGATAAAAATGATGTTTAGATTTTTGTCATTGCTATCATTATTATTATTTCTAATGTTATTATTACTTCTATTATTAGTATAATCATCCAAAAAAATATATATATATATGGCGGCAATAATTACAATAATAATGATAATAACGATATAAATGATAATTTTTGCAATAATAATGATAAGGATGATAATAATGGTGATAATGGTGATAATAATAATGATGATAACAGTAATATTGTCCATTTTAATAAAAAAGAAAAAAAATCCCGAAAGTCGAAAAAGCGGCAAAATCTTGCAAATATAGCCTTTTGAGAATATATTCCAAAATGACGTTTTTTTTCCATTTCAAAAATGAGTTGGTAACGATTATGGTAATAATGATAATAATTATGATACTGCATTAATCATGAATATCATGATGATAGAAATGAGAATAATGAGAATTCTGATACAAATTTATTATATTATTATTATTATTATTATTATTATTATTATTATTATTATTATCATCATCATTATTTTAATTATCTTAATTACATTATTATTATTTTGTTATTATTATCATTATTATTATTATATTTATTATTATATATTATTATTATTATTATTATTATTATGTTATTATTATTACTTTTATTATTAGTATTATTGCAAAAATATATATTATAACTGTAATAATAATAATAATAATAATAATAATAATAATGATAATAATGATAATAATAATTATTATTGTAATATTATCATTATCATTATTGTTATTATATCATAATTATTATTTATATTAGTAGTAATTTGCAATATATATATATATATATAATATATATATATATATATATATATATATATATATAATATATATATATAACTGTAATAATTACAATAATAACGAAAATAATTAACATGATTATATAATCAATTACTATAAAATCATTATTATTGTTATTATTATTGTTATTATTATTATTGCTGCTGTTATTTTTTTATAATAGGAAAAATATATATTATAACTGCAATAATTGCAATAATAATGATAATAATGATAAAAAGGATGTTTAGATTTTTGTTATTGTTATTATTATATTATTTCTAATTGTTATAATTACTTCTATTATTAGTATAGTCATCAAAAAATATATATGGCGGCAATAATTACAATAAAAATTATGTAACGATAATGATAGTAATGATGATAAATATTGCAATAATGATATAATGCTGATATTATGCAATAATGATGATAATGATGATAATGATGGTAATGATGATAATGAGGAATAATAGATGAATAACAGTAATATTGTTATGATATAATAAAAAAGGGAAAAAAAACAAAAGTCGAAAAAGCAGCAAATCTTGCCTTTTGAGAATACATTCCAAAATAACGTTTTTCCATTTCATTGATGGTTTGGTAACTATTAGCTTAATAATTGTTGTTATTTTTGTTATTATTATTATTATTGTTATTATTGTTATTATTATTATTATTTCTAATGTTATAATTACTTCTATTATTAGTATAGTCATCAAAAAATATATATGGCGGCAATAATTACAATAAAAATTATAGTAACGATAATGATAGTAATGATGATAAATATTGCAATAATGATATAATGCTGATAATTATTGCAATAATGATGATAATGATGATAATGATGGTAATGATGATAATGAGGATAATAATGATGATAATAGCAGTAATATTGTTATTTATAATAAAAAAGGGAAAAAAAAACCAAAGTCGCAAAAGCAGCAAACTCTTGCCTTTTGAGAATACATTCCAAAATAACGTTTTTTCCATTTCATTGATGTGTTTGGTAACTATTAGCGTAATAATTGTTGTTATTTTTGTTATTATTATTATTATGTTATTATTGTTATTATTATTATTATTATTATTATTATTATTATTATTATTATTAGTTGTTTTATTAGTATTATTGCAAAAATATATATTATAACTGTAATAATAATAATAATAATATAATAATGATAATGAAAATAATAATTATTATTGTATATTATCATTATCATTATTGTTATTATTATCATAATTATTATTTATATTAGTAGTATAATTGCAAAAAAAAACATATATATATAACTGTAATAATTACAATAATAACGAGAATAATTAACATGATTATATAATCAATTACTATAAAATCATTATTATTGTTATTATTATTGTTATTATTATTATTGCTGCTGTTATTTTTTTATAAAAGGAAAAATATATATTATAACTGCAATAATTGCAATAATAATGATAATAATGATAAAAGGATGTTTAGATTTTGTTATTGTTATTATTATTATTATTTCTAATGTTATAATTACTTCTATTATTAGTATAGTCATCAAAAAATATATATGGCGGCAATAATTACAATAAAAATTATAGTAACGATAATGATAGTAATGATGATAAATATTGCAATAATGATAATAATGCTGATAATTATTGCAATAATGATGATAATGATGATGATAATGATGGTAATGATGACAATGAGGATAATAATGATGATAATAACAGTAATATTGTTATTTATAATAAAAGGAAAAAAAAAATCCCAAAAGTCGAAAAAAGCAGCAAAATCTTGCCTTTTGAGAATACATTCCAAAATAACGTTTTTTCCATTTCATTGATGTGTTTGGTAACTATTAGCGTAATAATTGTGTTGTATTTTTGTTTATTATAATTATTCTTGTTATTATTGTTATATATTATTATTATTATTATATTAGTTTATTAGTATTATTGCAAAAATATATATTATAACTGAAATAACAATAATAATAATGATAATAATTATAATAATAATAATTTTTATTATTATTACAGTATTGTCATCATTATTATATTGTTATTATTATCATCATTATTGTTTTTATTAGAAGTAAAATTGCAAAGAACTTATTATAACTGTAATGATTAAAAAATAACGACAATAATTAAAATAATTATATAAAAAATTATATAAAATCGTTATTAGTGTCAGTTTATTTTTGTATTTTTTTAAATGCTGCTGTTATTATTATTATGATAGCAAAAATACATATTATAACTGCAATAATTGCAATAATAATGAAAATAGTAAATAGAAAGACGTTAGAATTTTGTTATGTTATTATCTCATTTCTAAAGTTTTTATTTCTTTTATTAGTATAGTAATGAAAATACATATATATAGCGGCAATAATACAATAATAATGATAATAACGATGATAATCTGATAATTATTGCAATAATGGTGATAATGCTGATAATTAAATTTCAAAAATGATGATAATGCTGATAATTATTGAATAATGATGATAATGCTGATAATTATGCAATAATGAGATAATGATGATGATAATGATGGTAATCATGATAAGTTGATAATAATGATGAAATAACAGTAATTTGTCCATTTATAATAAAAAAGAAAAAGAAAAAAAATCCAAAAGTCGAAAAAGCGGTAAAATCTTACGAAATATAGCCTTTTGAGAAAGTATTCCAAAATGACGTTTTTTTTTCTATTTTAGTGATGAGTTGGTAACTATTAGGAATAATGATAATGATTAAAAATTTTGTATTAATCATGCCAATCATGATGATAAAACCCTGAATAATGAGAATTTTGATAGAAATTTACTTTATTTATTTATTATTATATTTTTTTTTTTTTTTTTAAATTATTATTATTGTTATTATTATATTATTATTATTATTATTATTTTTATTATTATTATTATTATTATTATTTTATTATTATTATTATTAATATTATCATTATTATTATTTTATAATTAGTATTATTGCAAAAAGTTTATATTATAACTGTAATAATAACAATAATAATGATAATAATGATAATAATAATAATGGTAATTATTATTATTATTAAAATATTGTCATCTTTATTATTATTTTTTTATTATCATCATTATCATTATTTTATTATTATCATCATTACATTTTTATTAGTAGTATAATTGCCCAAAAAAACTTGTGTATAATTACAATAATAACGATAATGATTAAAATAAGGGATATAAAAAATTTACTTAAAATCGTTATTATTGTTGGTATTATTATTATTTTTATTATTGTTGTTTTTATTATTATTATAATAGCAGAAATTATATATTATAACTGCAATCACTGCATATAAATGATAATAGTGATAAAAATGATGTTTAGATTTTTGTCATGTTATTATTTTTTCTAATTTTATTATTTCTTCTGTTATTAGTTGAAACAAAAAAAATATACGACGGCAATAATTGCAATAAAATGTAAACGATATAATTATGATTTTTATTGAAATAATGATGAAAATTATGATGAAAATGATGGTTTATGATAATGATGAATAACGAATTTGTCTTTTTAAAATAAAAAAAAAAAAAAAATTTCCCCAAAAGTCAAAAAAAGCGGAAAAGTTTTTTTTTTCCTTTTTAATGATGAGTTTGGAAAACTTTTAGGGTAAAGTGAAAAAATTAAAATTAATTGTTTAATCATAAAATCAGATGATAAAAAAAGAGAATAGAAATTTGATAGAATTTTATTATTATTATTATTATTATTATTATTATCATTATTATTATTATTATTATTATTATTATTATTATTATTATTATTTTTATTATTGTTATTATTGTTACTATTGCTATTATTGTTATTATTATTATTAATATTATTATTATTATTATTTTTATTACGTTTATTATTAGTATTATTGCAAAAAAAAATATTTTATAACTGCAGTAATTACAATAATAATGATGATAATGATAATAACGATGATAATGATGATAGTTATTGCAATAATGATGATAGTGATGGTAATTATGATCATGATGATAATAATAGTAATATTGTCCATTTATAATAAAAAAGAAAAAAAAAACCCAAAAGTCGAAAAAGAGGCATAATCTTGCAAATAATAGCCTTTTGAGTTTATTTCCAAATGGACGTTTTTTTTCCATTCAATGAGGGAGTTTGGTAAACTATTAGGGTAATAATGATAATAATTACCATAATTGTATAATCATGTCAAATATAATGATAAAAATGAAAATAATGAGAATTTTGAGGGAAATCTAATTATTATTATTATTATTATTATTATCATAATTATTATTGTTATTATTGTTGTTATAATAATAAAAATAATAATAATGTAATAATAAAATAATAATGATAATAATGATATAATAACAAAAATTTTTGATATTAGATATTATCTTTCATTATTATTATTGTTATTATTTTCGTCATTATTATTTTATTATTAGTATAATTGCAAAAAAAACTTTTATAGCTGTAATAATTACAATAATAACGATAATAATTAAGATAATGGTGAATAATTATTAAAAATCGTTATATTGTTAGTATTATTATTGCTGCTGTGATTTATCTAAATAGCAAACATATAAATTATAATTTCAATAATAATGATAATAATGATAAAAATGATGTTTAGATTTTTGTTATTGTTATTATTATTATTTCTAATGTTATTATTACTTCTATTATTAATATAGTCATCAATAAAATATATATGGCGGTAATAATTACAATAATAATGATAACAACGATGATAATGATGATAATTATTGCAATAATGATGATAATGATAATAATTATTGCAAATATAATGATAATGATGATGATAATGATGGTAATGATGATAATGAGGATAATAACAGTAATATTGTCAATTTATGATAAAAAAGGAAAAAGAAAAAAATTCCCGAAAGTCGAAATAGCGGCATAATCTTGCAAAATATAGCCTTTTGAGAATAGATTGCAAAATTACGTTTTTTCTATTTCAATGATGAGTCTAGTAATTATTAGAGTAATAATGATAATAATTATCATAATTGTACTAATCATGAGAATCATGATGATAAAATGAGAATAATGAGAATTTTGACAGAAATTTATTATTATTATTATTATTATTATTTTATTATTATTATTATTGATTTATTATTATTATTATTATTATTATTATTATTATTATTATTATTATTATTATTATTACTCTTATTATTAGTATTATTGCAAAAATATATTTTGTAATTGAAATAATAACAATTCTAATGATAATAATAATAATAATAATAATAATAATAATTTTTATTACTGTTTATTGTAATATTGTCTCATTATTATTATTGTCATTATTATCATCATTGTTATTTTGTATTAGTAGTATAATTTCAAAAAGCTTATTATAACTGTAATAATTACAATAATAACGATAATAATAAATAATGATATAATAATTACATGAAATCGTTATTATTGTTATTTTTATTATTGCTGCTGTTATTAATTATCATAATAGCAAAATATATATTATAATTGCATAATGCAATAATAATGGTAATAATGAAAATATGTTTTTGTATTGTTATTATTATCATTATCTCTAATGTTATTATCATATTAGTATAGTCATCACAAAAATATATATGGCGGCATAATTACAATAATAATGATATAACGATGATAATGATGATAAATTATGCAATAATGATGATAATGATAATGATAATGATGGTAATGATGATAAAGATGATAATGATGATGATAATAACAGTATATTATCATTCATAATAAAAAGGGAAAAAGAAAAAATCCCCTAAGTCGAAAAAGCGGCAAAATCTTGCAAATATAGCCTTTTGAGAATATATTCCAAATGACGTTCTTTTCATTTCAATGATGAGTTTGGTAACTATTAGGTTAATAATGATAAT
>NW_023653698.1:62864-65425 GCF_015228065.2 Penaeus monodon
TTTCGATTTCTTTGATGATTTTGGCAATTATTAGGGTAATAATTGTAGTGTACGGCTGCGCACTCGCCGACTCTACGGTCGATCTCGCCTGGACTGACATCGTCCTCGGGTGCCGAGTGGTTGAGGCCGGGTCTTTACCATGCCACATGCCTGCCTTCTCTACCACGGAACAAAGGACGTGGGGAACTCTGCAATGCTGCCATTGACTTGGATGAGACGTCCCGGGCTCCGCTTCCACCAACGAGGCGGGCAGTGTTGAGAAATATTATGAACATGGTTATAAAAATAACCAACGAACGTATTTTTAACCAAGGCTCGTTAAATTGGATGGTGTTGAAGTCTCCGAGAAAAATAAAAGATTTTTTAATTTCCCAAGTCCATACCGTAAATTGTACATTACCAGTTTTTCCTATGTATACTTTCCTTCCAAAGTGCCACAATAGCCCCTGAAGGGAGTAATGGTCGTTGATAGTGTTTTTCCTCTCCCTCTCTTTTTACGGTTGTTTGGGTCGTTGGCTTGTTTGGACTGCCGGACTATCGGGTTGGTAGTCCAACTCTTATTTTGCATATTTTCTTCTTTTCGCGCCATGCCTGGGGCATGGCCTGAGGGTCTTTTTCTGGTATAAATACCCCTAGTTTTGTGAGGGGAAGTCAGTTCGGTCCTGACTTCTGTGTGTACTGTGGTCCCGTTCTCGGTGTGCTCGCTTTGGATTTACTTTGTGGATTTACCTCGCTTCACGCCAGGATTTGCCGAGATTGTCTCCGCAAAGCTAAGTATTCTTTTATTGGTTGTGTGTAGGAGACACCTGGTCTCTTTTGGACTTTGGCGTGTGACACGCTTCATCACCATCTATGGGGTGCACTCTTTCACTGTCCCAAAGCGGCACTTGGTGAACTCAAAGTGTGAGTATAAAAGGACCACTTCACACAGAAGGAACACTGCTTGAGGATCCGTACCTCCAGTGTGCCATTCCTTGATTTTAAACTAAGTCAATACTTAGTTTCCTTCCCTCAGCTCGAGGATCCGTACCTCCTGGGAGGAAGGTTTATTTCAATAAGTCTCGCCCATAATAATTTCAGGGCCATTTTACTTTTTACTTTCTTTTACTTTGTCTCGATTGTTGTCTTGATACCTGCCCGACCTTGTGGGTGTCAGGCAGTCCGTGATTTGTGGTCCCTGTGGTGTTATATTATGTTATTTGGCCTTCGACGCTAAATTATGTTTCTTATTTGTTTACACAAGTGTTTTTATTCAGAGTTTATCAGCACTAGTTTATTTTAGTTTTTTTTTTTACGTTAATCTCCATTTTGGGTTGGAGATTAACTTGCTCATATCAGAGATTGGTATGTGTTCGTGCTAAAACACTGTTTAAAAAACTTATGGAGTTGGGACGCCAACTTAGGGGTGAAAATACATTGAGTCATTTTTGAGTCTATCTGGTGTGATTTTCACGTGCATCACCCCCGCTGTGATAAATTGGTGATGTACGCATCTATAACCATTTCCCATGACTGAATTCCTGTAGACCTCCCTAATGAGTGCGATTTGTTCAATAAATAAATATCATACTATCGTAGAGCTTCACTCGGTCCAGTCAAATAAACAATTATATTTACATCTTAAGTTCTGGTTCAGACTAAGGCTGAATGCTTGAAACTTATGGCTCGGTCTCCTTAACAGCACATTGCTGGTTACTCTATCTCGCAACCCTGAAGGCTGTAAGAAGGCTAGATGAATCGAGTAATTAAGCTGATACTCTAGAACAGACCATAACTTTGCTATACCTGGGTTCCCACTTCCAGCAGGTGATGCTCAAACTGAAGGGAAGGGAAAATTTATGATCTTGCGTTTCTTCCAAACACGTCCACGCAGACGCTCAGCCTAGCTATCTCCCTTTTCACATATACACACTTACACTCCAACATTCAGCACATACATCCTGTACTTTCCTTCCACCTTCTTCATACACATTCACACCCCATACACAACACACACGGTTCCCGACCTACTAATCGGGTGGTGCAGCGTGCCGTAGGCCTGGAATCTTCATCTGTTCACTGCAGACGAATCTTTTCTTAAAAATCTATATTCTCGGTTGACCCGAACTCAACCAGACTAGTGAATCTACTGGGTCTACGCCCCGCTACATAATGATGACAATTACCAGAATCGTATAATCATGACAATAATGATGATAAAGTCGAATAAAGAGAATTTTTATACATTTGAAGATTATTAATATCATTTTATATTACTATTATTATTATTATATATTATTATTTTATTACTATTATTGTTATTATTTTATATTTATTATTAGTATTATTGCCGAAAAATATATTATAACTGTAATGATAATAATAATAAGTATAATGATAATATTCATAGTCGTTTAATAATGTTATTATATATTATTGTTATTATTATCATTATTATCATTTTTAGTAGTAGTATAATTGCAAAAATATTATTATAACAGAAATAATTACAGTAAAAAAAACGATATTTAATTAAAATAATGATATAATAATTTATCATAATACCGATTATATTTTTATTT
>NW_023653698.1:65525-80525 GCF_015228065.2 Penaeus monodon
CAAAAATTATTTTTAATTTAAGCATTTTCAAATAATATTTTGAAATATAATAAACACACCAATAATTACCATAAAAAAAACGGTTTTATAATAATTATTTACATCATTATTTTAATTAATATCGTTATTACTGTAATTATTACTGTTATAATAAATATTTTTGCAATTATACTACTAGTAAAAATGATAATAATGATAATAATAACAATAATAATATTAATAACATTATTAAAACGACTATTAATATCATTATTATACTTATTTATTATTATTACAGTTATAATATATTTTTTGGCCATAATACTAATAACAAATGTAATAATGATAATAATAATAATAATAATAATAATAATAATAATCTTCAAATGTTATCAAAATTTTCTTTATTCCTACTTTTATCATCATTATTGTCTTGATTAATACGATTCTGGTAATTGTTCTCATTATTACCCAAATAATTACCAAAATCATCAAATGAATGGAAAAAACGTCATTTTGGAGTCTACTCTGAAAAGGCAATATTTCGGTAGATTTTGTCGCGTTTTCGACTTTTAGGATTTTTTTTCTTTTACTTTTTTATTATATATGGACACAATTCCTTTTATTATCATCATTATTATCATGATTATCATCATTATCATCGTTATCATCATCATTATCATCATTATCATCATCATTATCATCATTATTGCAATTATTATCATCATTATTGCAATTATTATCATTATTATTGCAATTATTGCAGTTATAATATATATTTTTACATCTATACAAAAAACAACTACAATAATAATAGTAAACAATAATAAAAATAGTAATAACGCTTTTATAATCATTATTTATATCATTATTTAATTAACATCGTTTTTACTGTAATAATTACTGTTATGATAATTATTTTTAAAATTGTACTACTAGTAAAAAAAATAATAATGATAATAATAGGCAATAATAATATTAAAACAATATTATAACAATTCGTATTATTATAATTATACTTATTATTATTATTATTGTTATTATTACAGTTATAAAATTTTTTTTTGCAATAATACTAATAAATTAAAATAATAATAAAAATAATAATAATAATAATAAAAAATAATAATAATAATAATAATAATAATGATAATAATAATGATAATAGTACTAATAGTAATAATCATCTAATGTTATCCAAATTCTCTTTATTCTCACTTTATCATCATTTGTCATGATTAATAGAATTCCCGGGAATTATTATCATTATTACCCTAAAAAATTACCAGAATCATCAATGAAAGGAAGACGTCATTTTTGGGGTCTATTCTCAAAGGCTTATTTCGCTTGATTTTTGCCGCTTTTCCGACTTTTGGGATTTATTTTCTTTTACCTTTTTTTTTATTTTATATGGACACAATTCCGTTATTATCATCATTATTATCATGATTATCATCATTATTATCGTTATAACATATTATTATCATTATCATCATCAAAATCATCATTATTGCAATTATTACATCATTATTGCAATTATTATCATTTTTATTGCAATTATTGCAGTTATAATATATTTTTTACATCAATACTAATAACAACTACAATAAAAATAGTAATAACAAAAAATAATAACAAAAAAAACGTTTTTATAATCATTATTTATATCATTATATTAATTAATATCGTAATTACTGTAATTATTACTGTTATAATAATTATTGTATGCAATTATACTACCAGTAAAAATAATAATAAGGATGATAATAACGAAATAATATTATAACAATATTATAACAATTCGTATTATTATAAATAACTTATTATTATTTTTAATGTTATTATTACAGTTATAATATATTTTTGGCAATAATGCTAATAATTAAAGTAATAATAATAAAAATAAAAATAATAATAATAATAATATAAAAATAATGATAATAATAATGATAATAATAAAAATAGTAATAATCATAAAAAGTTATCCAAATTCTCTTTATTCTCACTTTTATCATCATTTTTGCCATGATTAATAGAATTCCGGTAATTATTATCAAATTATTACCCTACTAATTGCCAGAATCATCAAATGAATGGAAAAAGGTCATTTGGAGTCTCCTCTGAAAAGGCTGTATTTCACTAGATTTTGCCGCTTTTCGACTTTTGGGATTTTTTTCTTTACCTTTTTTATTTTAAAATGTACACAATTCATGTTTTTATCATCATTATTATCATGATTATAAACATTATTACCGTTATCATCATCATCATCATCATTATCATCATTATCATCATCATTATCATCATTATTGCAATTATTATCATTATTGTAATTATTATCATTATTATAGCAATTTTTGTAGTTATAATATATATTTCTACATCTATAACTAATAACAAATACAATAATAATAGTAATAACAATAATAAAAACAATAAAAACGTTTTTTTTAATAATCATTTATATAATTATTTTAAATTAATATCGTTATTACTGTAATTATTACTGTTATAATAATTATTTTTTACAATTATACTACCAGTAAAAATAATAATAATGATAATAATAACAAAAATAATATTTAAAAACAATATTATAACAACTCGTATTATTATAATTATACTTATTATTATTATTATTGTTATTATTATCGTTATTATATATTGTTTTGCAATAATACTAATAATTAAAGTAATAATATAATAATAAAAAAAGAATAATAACAATAATAATAAAAAATAATAAAAATAATGTTAATAATGATAATAAAATTGATAATAGTTTAAAAATAGTAATAATCTTCAAATGTTATCCAAAATTTTCTTTATTCTCACTTTTATCATCATTATTGTCATGATTAATAGAATTCTGGTAATTATTATCATTTTTACCCTAATAATTGCCAGAATCCTCAAATGAATGGAAAAACGTCATTTTAGGTCTTTTCTCAAAAAGGGTATATTCGCTAGATTTTACCCCTTTTTCGACTTTTGGGATTTTTTTCTTTTACCCTTTTTTTTTATTTTATATGGACACAATTCCTGTTATTATCATCATTATTATCATGATTATCATCATTATTATCGTTCCATCATTATTATCGTTATCATCATTATCATCATTATCATCATCATTATCATCATTATTGCAATTTTTATCATCATTATTGCAATTATTATCATCATTATTGCATTATTGCAATTATTATCATATTATTGTTTTTTGCAGTTTTTAATATTATAATATTAATATATTACTATAATTTTACTTATATTATTATTATTGTTATTATTACAGTTATAATATGTTTTTTGGCAATAATACCATAATTAAAGTAATAATAATAGTAATAATATAATGATAATAATAATAATAATAATAATAATAATAATAAAACAATAATAATAAAAGTGATAATAATGATAATATAATGATAATAGTAATAATAATAATAATCATCAAATGTTATCCAATTTTCTTTATTCTCACTTTTATCATCATTATGTCATGTTTAATAGAATTCTGGTAATTATTATCATTATTACCCTAATAATTGCCAGAATCATCAAATGAAAGGAAAAAACGACATTTTTGGGGTCTACTCTCAAACTCTATATTTCGCTTGATTTTGCCGCTTTTTAGACTTTTGGAATTTTTTTATTTTAACTTTTTTTTTATTATATATGGACACAATTCCTGTTATTATCATCATTATTATCATGATTATCATCATTATTATCGTTATCATCATCAAATATCATTATCATCATCATTATCATCATTATTGCAATTGTTATCATCATTATTGCAATTATTATCATTATTATTGCAATTATTACAGTTTTAATATATATTTTTACATCTATACTAAAAACAACTATAATAATAATAGTATAACAATAATAATAACAATAATAACGTTTTTATAATCATTATTAATATCATTATTTTAATTAATATGTTATTACTGTAATATTCTGATATAATAATTTTTTTACAATTATACTGCCCAAAAAAAAACTAATAATGATAATAATAAAAATAATATTAATAACAAATTATAACAATTCGTATTATTATAATTATACTTATTATTATTATTATTATTTTTTATTACAGTTATAATATTTTTGGGCAATGATACTAATAATTAAAGTAATAATATAATAATAATAATATAAAAAATAATAATAATAATAATAATAAAATAATAATAATAATAAAAAATAATAATAATAAGGGTAATAATAATGATAATAGTAATAGAGTATAATCATCAAATGTTATCCAAATTCTCTTGATTCTCACTTTTATCATCATTATTGTCATGATTAATAGAATTCTGGTAATTATTATCATTATTTTCCTAATAATTTGCCAGAATCATCAAATGAATGGAAAAAAAAGTCATTTTGGAGTCTACTCTCAAAAAACTATATTGCGCTAGATTTTGCCGCTCTGTTGACTTTTGGATTTTTTTTTTTTTACCTTTTTTAAATTATATATGGACACATTCCCGTTATCATCATATTATCATGATTATCATCATTATTATCGTTTCATCATCATTATCATCATTATCATCATTATCATCATCATTTTCATCATTATTTTAATTATTTCATCATTATTTCAATTATTACATTATTATTGCAATTATTGCAGTTATAATATACAATTTTACATCTTACTAACAACAACTACAAATAATAGTAATAACAATAATAATAACAATAATATGTTTTTATAATCATTTTTTATGTCATTATTTTTAAATTTTTCGTTACTACTGTAATTATTACTGTTATGATAATTATTTTTCAATTATACTACCAGTAGAAATAATAATAATGATATTAATAATATTAATAACAATATTATAACAATTTGTATTATTATAATTATACTTATTATTTATTATTGTTATTATTACAGTTATAATATGTTTTTTGGGAATGATATTAATAAAAAAAGTAAAAATGATAATAATAATAATAATAATAATAATAATAATAATAATAATAATAATAATAATGTAATAATAATGATAATAATGATAATAAAAATGTAATAGTAATAATGTAATAATCATCAAATGTTATCCAAATTCTCTTTATTCTCACTTTTATCATCATTATTTTCATGATTAATAGAATTTGGTAATAATTATCATATTACCCTAATAATTGCCAAAAATCATCAATGAATGGGAAAAAACGTCATTTTGGAGTCTACTCTCAAAAGGTTTTTATTCGCTAGATATTGCTGCTTTTCGACTTTTCGATTTTTTTTCTTTTTCCTTTTTTACTATATAAATAATAATAATAATGATAATAACAAAAATAATATTAATAACAATATTATAACAATTCGTATTTTATAATTATACCTATTATTATTATTATTGTTATTATTACAGGTATAATATATTTTGTGGCAATAATACTAATAATTAGAGTAATAAATATCATAATAATAATAATAATAATAATAATAATTTAAAAATAACAATAATAATAATAATAATAAACATAAAAAAGATAATAATAAAGATAATAGTAATAAAAGTAAAAATCATCAAATGTTATCCAAATTCTCTTTATTCTCACTTTTATCATTATTATTGTCATGATTAATAGAATTCTGGTAATTATTATCATTTTACCCTAATAATTGCCAAATCATCAAATGAATGGAAAACGTAATTTTGGAGTCTTCTCCAAAGGCTATTTTCGCTAGATTTTGCCGCTTTTTCGACTTTTGGGGTTTTTTTTCTTTTACCTTTTTTTATTATTAGGACACAATTCTGTTATTATCATCATTATTATCATGATTATCACATTATTATCGTTAATCATCATTATCATTATTATCCTTATCATCATCATTATCATCATTATTGCAATTATTATCATCATTATTGCAATTATTATCATTATTATTGCATTTTTTGCAGTTATAATATATATTTTTACAAAATATACTAATAACAACTACAATAATAAAAGTAATAACAATAATGATAACATAAACGTTTATATAATGAATATTTATATCATTATTTTAATTAAAATCGTTATTACTGTAATTATTACTATTATAATGGTTATTTTGCAATTATACTACCAGTAAAGAATAATAATGATAAAAATAACAATAATGATATTAATAACAATATTATAACGATATTATTTTATTATTATTATTATTATTTTTTATTATTACAGTTATAATATATTTTTGGGCAATAATTCTAATAATTAAAGTAATAATAATAATAATAAAATAAAGATAATAATAATAATAATAATAATAATAATAATAGTAATAATATAATAGAAATAATAAAGATAATAAAATGATAATAGTAATAAAATTTAAAAATCATCAAATGTTATCCAATTCTTTTTATTCTCACTTTTATCATCATTATTGTCATGTTAATTGAATTCTGGTAATTATTATCATTTTTACCCGAAAAATTGCCAAAATCATCAAATTAATGAAAAAAACATCATTTTGGAGTACACTCTCAAAAGGCTATATTTCGCTAGATTTTGCCGCTTTTTCGACTTTTGGGATTTTTTTTCTTTTACTTTTTTTATTATATATGGACACAAATCCTGTTATTATCCTCATTATTATCATGATTATCATCATTATTATTGTTATCATCATCATTATCATCATTATCATCATTATCATCATCATTATCATCATTATTGCAATTATTATCATCATTATTGCAATTATTATCATTATTATTGCAATTATTGCCGTTATAATATATATTTTTACAACTATACTAATAACAACTACAATAATAATAGTAATAACAATAATGATAACAATAATAACGTTTTTATAATAAATATTTATATCATTATTTTAATTAACATCGTTATTAGTGTAATTATTACGTTATAATAGTTATTTTTGCAATTATACTACCAGTAACGAATATAATGATTAATAAAAACAATAATGATATTAATAACATCATTATAATGATTATTATTATTATTATTATACTTATTATTATTGTTATTGTTGTTATTACAGTTTAATATATTTTTGGGCAATAATACTAATAATTTAAAAAATAATAATAATAATGAAAAATAATAATAACAATAATAATAACAATAATAATAATAAATAAAATAACAACAATGATAATAATAATAATAATAATAATAATAATAATAATAATAATAATAATAGTAATAATATTTATGATAATAATGATAATAGTAATAATATTAATAATCATCAAAATTTTTCCAAAATTTTCTTATTTTCACTTTTATCATCATTATTGTCATGATTAATAGAAATTCTAGTAATTATTATCATTATTACCCTAATAATTTCCAAAATCATCAAATGAATGGAAAAAAACGTCTTTTGGAGTATAGTCTCAATAGGCTATTTTTTCGCTAGATTTTTTCCACTTTTTCGACTTTTGGGGTTTTTTTCTTTACCTTTTTTCATTATATATGGACATAAATCCTGTTATTATCCCAAATTTTCATCATGATTATCATCATTATTATCGTTATCATCATCATTATCATCATTATCATCATCATTATCATCATTATTGCAATTATTATATCATTATTGCAATTTTTACATCATTATTGCAATTATTATTATTACTGAAATTATTGCAGTTATAATATATATTTTTAACAAATATACTAATAATAACTACAATAAAAATAGTAATAAAAATAATGATAACAATAATAACGTTTTTATAAAAATATTTAATCATTATTTTAATTAACATCGTTATTACTGTAATTAAATTACTGTTATAATAGTATTTTGCAATTACACTACCAGTAACAAGAATAATAATGATAATAATAACAATAGGGTATTGATAAAATATTATAAGGATTTTTATTTTATTATTATACTTATTATTATTATTATTGTTATTATTACAGTTATAAAAAATTTTGGGCAATAATACGATAATAACAATATGTTATGTTATGGGTGGGTGCTTCACGTGCATGGTGATGTGAAGCGATGGTGTGGTAGCCTAGTGTGTTAAGTGCTTGCAGCCTTCTCGCTTGCAGCTTCCACCCCTGGCTAGCCCATTTCGATAAAGGGAGCAGCTTCTGCATAAGTCTCCCCTGCCAGGTCACAGCTCTCCATCATTAAGACTTCTGCAGTGCCTCCTCGTGGCCACCATGGGTAACTGGGTACCTTGCGGTCCCAGGCTAAATCGAGGGGGATCTCGGAGCAGCAGGAGGCCCCAGAGGTACAGAGTTATGGCCCACCGGCGTGTGGACACGCTCTGGCTTCGTACCAACTCCTGCGCCCTAGTCACCCTGGGGTAATGGGGCGGCTCGGGGGAGGTGGGCCTTGCCAGTCCTCCTCCCCCCAGAATGACCCTCTGGCAACGTCTCAGATAAATGGAATGCTGGGGGGAGGGGTGTAGTCCCTCCCACCCAGCAAGTAAGGCGGGCTGTGGGTCCCGCTGGGAGGGCAAATGTCGGGGTGCAGGATTAGAACGAGAGTTACTCGTCCCGCCTGCGCCAACCCACCATGAAGCTTGTGGGGGAAAGCCCTCGGGAACCCCACAGGTGGATAGGCGGTCCCACAGCCTACCGACCCCCTTTATCTGGGCTGTGTTGGCGGGGGTGGCAGAGGTGGCGTGCACCCGGAGTGACCACCCAAGGCTTAACCTCAGGCGTGCTTCCGGGTAGGCGCTTGGAACATCCGGCCCTTGCGGCAGGATGAACGGTTACCTCTGCTATCGCGGGAATTGAAGCGACTGGGAGTTGAGGTGGCTGCCCTCTCAGAGGTGAGAAGACCTGGTAGCGGCACGATCAGTGTGGGTGGTTACACCTACTACTGGTCGGGCCGAAGCGATGGTCACCACCTCCAGGGTGTAGCCATAGCCATCTCCAGTCGACTTCAGCTGCGGTAGTCGAGGTGACACCTGGTTGATGAGCGTATCATGGCATTGAGACTGAAGCATGCTTTTGGCTTCTTGTCTCTTATTGCTGTATACGCTCCTACCGATGTACATAAAACCGATGTAAAAGAGGCGTTCTACGCCAAACTCGCATCTGTGGCAGACGATTGCCCCGGCGAGACATTTGCATTGTTCTGGGCGACTTCAATGCGGTACCCGGCTGTGACCGAGCTGGCTACGAGATGTCTGTCGGCCCCCTGGCTCGGGAGCTGATCCCAGCAGCGAGAATAGCCTCCTTCTCCGGGACTTTGCTAGGTCCCAGAAAATGAGGATCTCTGGCTCCTGGTACCAGCGCTCCAACTCGCATCGCTGGACTTGGTACAGCGATACGGGTAATGTGGCCAAGGAGATCGACCACATTCTTGTCAGCACGCGATGGAGGATCCTCCAGAACTGCAGGGTTTACCGGAGTGCTGAGTTCTGTGGCACCGACCATAGGCTGCTTGTGGCTACCCTGCGGGTCCAATTCAAAACTCCCCGTCCCTCCAGTGGCCACCCTAAGGTGTTTCACTTGGACAGACTAAGGGAGGAGGAGTGTGCCCGTGGGTCGCCACGGCAGTCTCTGACCGATTCTCAGAAAACCCAACCTGACGGATTCAGTTGCTCTGTGGGAGTCCTTCAAGCGCGTAACACTCGAAGCAGCTCAGGAGTCCATTGGCGTACGCCCAAGGACAAGGCAGAATACCATCTCCCCGGAGACATTAGAGGCCACTGAAGCGTGTCGCAAGGCTCGGCTGAATGGGAATCAAGTCTTGCGTCGTTCCATGGTGCGTAGGGCTCAGACACTGCTGAGAAGGGACAAGGAACAGTTCATCAGGAATCTTGCTGAGGAGGTCGAAGGCCATTTCTTGGTAAATGACCTTCACCCTGCCTACCAAGCCCTAAGAAAACTGAACCCTAAGCCCTCCTCACAGATGACTGCAGTCCGATCAGCGGATGGACGGATCATCTCAGATCATGTTGGGGTTCGTGAACGTTGGGCTGAGTATTTTGAACAGTTGTACCAGGTGGACCCTCCAACAGTTAGCTTGGATGCAAGCGATGTCTCAGTGCCTGTGCCGGACCCACCCATCAGCGAGGAACCTCCTACCCTAACAGAGGTTAGGCTGGCGATTTCCAAGCTGAAGAGTGGGAAAGCTGCAGGCATATGTGATATCCCTGCTAAATTGCTAAAGGCTGGGGGTGAACCTATGGCTCGGGGCCTGCATACAGTCCTGACTGCCATTTGGCAGTCTGGTACCATTCCCCCTGACCTGCTGAGGGGCGTGGTCATCCCTCTCTTTAAGGGGAAAGGGGATCGTTGGGACTGAAGCTATCTACCCTGGCATTACACTGCTCAGCATACCAGGCAAGGTTCTCGCTCACATTCTTCTGAAACGGATCCGCAACCACCTACTGAGGCACCAGAGACCGGAGCAGTCTGGATTTACTCCTGGCAAGTCCACAATAGACCGTATACTAGCGCTTCGAGTAATTGTGGAACGCCGTCGTGAGTTTGGTCGTGGGATGCTTGCAGCCTACATCGACCTCAAGAAGGCGTTTGACTCGGTGTATCGGGAATCGCTATGGGAGATCCTGAGGCTCATGGGAATTCCGACACAGATTATTGGCCTGATAGCAAGCCTCTATACTGGTACAATTATTATCATTATTATTATAATTATTGCAGTTATAATATATATTTTTGCAACTATACTAATAACAACAACAATAATGATAGTAATAACAACAATAATAACTATAATAACGGTATTATGATAATTATTTATATCATTATTTTAATTAATATCGTTATTACTGTAATTATTTCTGTTATAATAATTATTTTTGCAATTATACTACTACTAAAAATGATAATAATGATAATAATAACAATAATAATATTAATAACATTATTATAACGACTATTAATATTATCATTATACTTATTATTATTATCATTACAGTTATAATATATTTTTCGGCAATAATACTAATAATAAAAAAATAATAATAAAATAATATAATAATAATAATAATAATATAATAATAATAATAATAGTAATAATAATAATGATATTAATAATCTTCAAATGTTATAAAAATTCTCTTTATTCTGACTTTTATCATCATTATTGTCATGATTAATACGATTCTGGTAATTGTCATCATTATTGTAGCGGGGCGTAGACCCAGTAGAATTCACTATGTCTGGTTGAGTTCGGGCTCAACCGAGAATATAGATTTTATTAAGGAAAAGATTCGTCTGCAGTGAACAGATGTAAGATTCCAGGCCTACGGCACGCTGCCACCACCCGATTAGTAGGTTCGGGAACCGTGTGTGTTGTGTATGGGGGTGTGAATGTTGTATGAAAGAAGGGTGGAAGGAAAGTACAGGATGTATGTGCTGAATGTTGGATGTGTAAGTGTGTATATGTGAAAAGGGAGATAGCGTAGGCTGAGCGTCTGCGTGGACGTGTTTGGAAGAAAAACGCAAGATCATAAAATTCTTCCTCTTCCCTTCAGTTTGAGCATCCACCTGCTGGAAGTGGGAACCCAGGTATAGCAAAGTTATGGTCTGTTCTAGAGTATCAGCTTAATATACTCCGATTCATCTAGCCTTCTTACAGCCTTTCAGGGGTTGCGAGATAGAGTAACCAGCAATGTGCTGTTAAGGAGACCCGAGCCCAAGTAAGTTTCAAGCATTCAGCCTTAGTCTGAACCAGAACTTAAGATGTAAATATAATTTGTTTATTTGACTGGGACCGAGTGAAAGCTCTACGATAGTATGATATTTATTTATTGAACAAATCGCACTCATTAGGGAGGTCTACAGGAATTCAGTCATGGGAAATGGTTATAGATGCGTACATCACCAATTTATCACAGCGGGGGTGATGCACGTGAAAATCACACCAGATAGACTCAAAAATGACTCAATGTATTTTCACCCCTAAGTTGGCGTCCCAACTCCATAAGTATTTTTAAACAGTGTTTTAGCACGAACACATACCAATCTCTGATATGAGCAAGTTAATCTCCAACCCAAAATGGAGATTAACGTAAAAAAAAAAACTAAAATCAACTAGTGCTGATAAACTCTGAATAAAAACACTTGTGTAAACAAATAAGAAACATAATTTAGCGTCGAAGGCCAAATAACATAATATAACACCACAGGGGACCACAAATCACGGACTGCCTGACACCCACAAGGTCGGGCAGGTATCAAGACAACAAATCGAGACAAAGTAAAAGAAAGTAAAAGTAAAATGGCCCTGAAATTTATTATGGGCGAGACTTATTGAAATAAACCTTCCTCCCAGGAGGTACGGATCCTCGAGCTGAGGGAAGGAAACTAAGTATTGACTTAGTTTAAAATCAAGGAATGGCACACTGGAGGTACGGATCCTCAGCAGTGTTCCTTCTGTGTGAAGTGGTCCCTTTTATACTCACACTTTGAGTTCACCAAGTGCCGCTTTGGGACAGTGAAAGAGTGCACCCCATAGATGGTGATGAAGCGTGTCACACGCCAAAGTCCAAAAGAGACCAGGTGTCTCCTACACACAACCAATAAAAGAATACTTAGCTTTGCGGAGACAATCTCGGCAAATCCTGGCGTGAAGCGAGGTAAATCCACAAAGTAAATCCAAAGCGAGCACACCGAGAACGGGACCACAGTACACACAGAAGTCAGGACCGAACTGACTTCCCCTCACAAAACTAGGGGTATTTATACCAGAAAAAGACCCTCAGGCCATGCCCCAGGCATGGCGCGAAAAGAAGAAAATATGCAAAATAAGAGTTGGACTACCAACCCGATAGTCCGGCAGTCCAAACAAGCCAACGACCCAAACAACCGTGAAAAGAGAGGGAGAAAAAACACTATCAAACGACCATTACTCCCTTCAGGGGCTATTGTGGCACTTTGGAAGGAAAGTATACATAGGAAAAAACTGGTAATGTACAATTTACGGTATGGGACTTGGGAAATTAATAAATCTTTTATTTTTCTCGGAGACTTCAACACCATCCAAGTAACGAGCCTTGGTTAAAAATACGTTCGTTGGTTATTTTTATAACCATGTTCATAATATTTCTCAACACTGCCCGCCTCGTTGGTGGAAGCGGAGCCCGGGACGTCTCATCCAAGTCAATGGCAGCATTGCAGAGTTCCCCACGTCCTTTGTTCCGTGGTAGAGAAGGCAGGCATGTGGCATGGTAAAGACCCGGCCTCAACCACTCGGCACCCGAGGACGATGTCAGTCCAGGCGAGATCGACCGTAGAGTCGGCGAGTGCGCAGCCGTACACTACAATTATTACCCTAATAATTGCCAAAATCATCAAAGAAATCGAAAACACGTCATTTTGGAGTATACTCTCAAAAGGTTATATTTCGCTAGATTTTGCCGCTTTTTCGACTTTTGTGTATTTTTTTCTTTTACCTTTTTTATTATATATGGACAGAATTCCTGTTGTTATCACCATTGTTATCATGATTATCATCATTATTATCGTTATCGTCCTCATTATCATCATTATCATCATTACATCATCATTATCATCATCATTATCATTATTATTGAAATTATTATCATCATTATTGCAATTATTATCATCATTATTGCAATTAATATCATTATTCATGTAATTATTACTGTTATAATAATTATTTTTGCAATTATACTACTAGTAAAAATGATAATAATGATAATAATAACAATAATAATGATAATAATAATAATAATAATAATAATAATAATAATAATAATATTAATAATCTTAAAATGTTATAAAAATTCTCTTTATTCTGACTCTTATCATCATTATTGTCATGATTAATACGATTCTGGTAATTGTTATCATTATTACCCTAATAATTCCCAAAATCATCAAAGAAATCGAAAACACGTCATTTTGGAGTATACTCTCAAAAGGTTACATTTCGCTAGATTTTGCCGCTTTTTCGACTTTTGTGTATTTTTTTCTTTTACCTTTTTTAATATATATGGACAGAATTCCTGTTGTTATCATCATTATTATCATGATTATCATCCTTATTATCGTTATCATCCTCATTATCATCATTATCATCATCATTATCATCATTATTATCATGATTATCATCATTATTATCGTTATCATCTTCATTATCATCATTATCATCATCATTATTATCATTATTGCAATTATTATCATCATTATTGCAATTATTATCATTATTATTGCAATTATTGCAGTTATAATATATATTTTTGCAACTATACTAATAACAACAAAAATAATGATAGTAATAACAACAATAATAACAATAATTTCGGTATTATAATAATTATTTACATCATTATTTTAATTAGTATCGTTATTACTGTATATATTACTGTTATAATAATTATTTTTGCAATTTTACTACTAGTAAAAATGATAATAATGATAATAATAACAATAATAATATTAATAACGTTATTATAACGACTATTAATATTATTATTATACTTATTATTATTATTATTACAGTTATAATATATTTTTGGGCAATAATATTAATAATAAATGTAATAATAATAATAATAATAATAATAATAATAATAATAATAATAATAATAATAATGATAATATTAATAATCTTCAAATGTTATCAAAATTCTCTTTATTCTGACTTTTATCATCATTATTGTCATGATTAATACGATTCTGGTAATTCTTATCATTATTATCCTAATAATTGCCAAAATCATCAAAGAAATCGAAAAAACGTCATTTTGAGCATACTGTCAAAAGAATATATTTCGCTAGATTTTGCCGTTTTTTTCGACTTTTGTGATTTTTTCATTTTACCTTTTTATTATATATGGACAAAATTTCTGTTCTTATCATCATTATTATCATGATTATCATCATTATCATCATCATCATTATTGCAGTTATCATCATTATTGCAATTATTGTCATTATTATTGAAATTATTACAGTTATAATATATATTTTTGCAACTATACTAATAACAACAACAATAATAATAGTAATAACAATAATAATAAC
>NW_023653698.1:85525-105525 GCF_015228065.2 Penaeus monodon
CAATATTACTATTATTATCATCATGATCATAATTACCATCACTATCATCATTATTGCAATAACTATCATCATTATCATCGTTATTATCATTATCATCATTATTATTGTTATTATTGCAGTTATAATATATATTTTTTACAATAATACTAATAATAAACGTAATAATAATAATAATAATAATAATATTAATAATAATAATAACAATAATAGCAATAGTAACAATAATAACAATAATAACAATAATAATAATAATAATAATAATAATAATAATAATAATAATAATGATAATAATAATAATAATAATAATAATAATAATAATTCTATCAAAATTCTCATTATTCTCTTTTTTTATCATCATGATTGTCATGATTAATACAATTATGATAATTATTATCACTATTACCCTAATAGTTACCAAACTCATCATTAAAATGGAAAAAAAGACTTTGCCGCTTTTTCGACTTTTGGGAACTTTTTTCTTTTTCCTTTTTCATTATAAATGGACAATATTACTGTTATTATCATCATTATCATAATTACCATCATTATCATCATAATTATCATCATTATTACAATAATAATCATAATTATCATCGTTATTATCATTATTATTGCAATTATTGCCGTCGTATATATTTTTTTGGTTACTATACTAATAACAGAAGAAATAATAACATTAGAAATAATAATAACAATGACAAAAATCTAAACATCATTTTTATCACTATTATCATTTATATTGCAGTGATTGCAGTTATAATATATATTTCTGCTATTATAATAATAATAACAACAACAATAATAACAATAATAATAATACCAACAATAATAACGATTTTATAGTAATTATTTATATCATTATTTTAATCATTATCGTTATTATTGTAATTATACACAAAGTTATTTTTGCAATTATACTACTAATAAAAATAGTAATGATGATAATAATAAAAATAATGATAATGATGATAATAATAAAAATAATAATAATGATGACAATATTATAATAATAATAATAATTACCATTATTATTATTATCATTATTATCATTATTATTGTTATTATTACAGTTATAATATATCTTTTTGCAATAATACTAATTATAAAAATAATAATAATGATAATATTAATAATAATAATAATAATAATAATAATAATAATAATAATAATAATAATAATAATAATAATAATAATAATAATAACAATAATAATAATTAAAAAAAAAAAAAAAATAATAATAATAATAATAATAGTAAATTTCTATCAAAATTCTCATTATTCACGTTTTTATCATCATGATTGGCATGATTAATACAAATATGTTAATCATTATCATTATTCCCCTAATAGTTACCAAACTCATCACTAAAATAGAAAAAAAACGTCATTTTGGAATACATTCTCAAAAGGCTATATTTCGTAAGATTTTACCGCTTTTTCGACTTTTGGATTTTTTTTTCTTTTTCTTTTTTTATTATAAATGGACAATATTACTGTTATTATCATCATTATTATCATACTTATCATGATTACCATCATTATCATCATCATTATCATCATTATTGCAATAATTATCAGCATTATCATCATTATTGCAATAATTATCAGCATTATCATCATTTTTGCAATAATTATCAGCATTATCACCATTATTGCAATAATTATCAGCATTATCATCGTTATTATCATTATTATTGTAATTATTGCCGCTATATATATGTATTTTCATTACTATACTAATAATAGAAGTAATAATAACTTTAGAAATGATGATAATAACAATAACAAATTCTAAACGTCATTTCTATCACTATTTTCATTATTGTCGTTATTATTTTAATCATTACAGTTATAATAAGTTTCTTTGCAATTATACTTCTAATAAAAACAATAATGATGATAATAATAACAATAATAATAATGATGACAATACTGTAATAATAATAAAAATTATTATTATTATAATTATTATCATTATTATTATTGTTATTTCAGTATAAAAATATATTTTTGCAATAATACTAATAAAACTAATAATAATATAATAATAATAATAATAACAATAATAACAATAATAATAATAATAATAACAAAAATAACAACAATTATTACGCTAATAGTTACCAAACACATCAATGAAATGGAAAAAACGTTATTTTGGAATGTATTCTCAAAAGGCAAGATTTTGCTGCTTTTTCGACTTTTGGGATTTTTTTTTTCCTTTTTTATTATAAATAACAATATTACTGTTATTATCATCATTATTATCATCATTTTCATCATTACCATCATTATCATCATCATTATCATCTTATTGCAATAATTATCAGCATTATTATCATTATTGCAATATTTATCATCATTACTATCATTATCGTTACTATAATTTTTATTGTAATTATTGCCGCCATATATATTTTTTGATGACTATACTAATAATAGAAGTAATTATAACATTAGAAATAATAATAATAATAACAATAACAAAAATCTAAACATCCTTTTATCATTATTTCATTATTATTGCAATTATTGCAGTTATATATATATGTTTTTTTTTGCAATTATACTACTAATATAAATAATAATTATGATAATAATAACAATAATGATAATGATAATATTACAATAATAATTATTATTTTCATTATCATTATTATTATTATATTATTATTATTACAGTTATAATATATATTTTTGCAATAATACTAATAAAACTAATAATAATAATAATAATAATAATAATAATAATAATAATATATAACAATAATAACAATAATAATAATATAACAAAAATAACAACAATTATTACGCTAATAGTTACCAAAACACATCAATGAAATGGAAAAAAAAAGTTATTTGGAATGTATTCTCAAAAGGCAAGATTTTGCTGCTTTTCGACTTTTGTTTTTTTTCCCTTTTTTATTATAAATAACAATATTACTGCTATTATCATCATTATTATCCTCATTATCATCATTACCATCATTATCATCATTATCATCATTATTGCAATAATTATCAGCATTATTATCATTATTGCAATATTTATCATCATTACTATCATTATCGTTACTATAATTTTATTGTAATTATTGCCGCCATATATATTTTTTGATGACTATACTAATAATAGAAGTAATTATAACATTAGAAATAATAATAATAATAACAATAATAACAATAATAATAATAATAACAAAAATAACAACAATTATTACGCTAATAGTTACCAAACACATCAATGAAATGGAAAAAACGTTATTTTGGAATGTATTCTCAAAAGGCAAGATTTTGCTGCTTTTTCGACTTTTGTTTTTTTTTCCCTTTTTTATTATAAATAACAATATTACTGTTATTATCATCATTATTATCCTCATTATCATCATTACCATCATTATCATCATTATCATCATTATTGCAATAATTATCAGCATTATTATCATTATTGCAATATTTATCATCATTACTATCATTATCGTTACTATAATTTTTATTGTAATTATTGCCGCCATATATATTTTTTGATGACTATACTAATAATAGAAGTAATTATAACATTAGAAATAATAATAATAATAACAATAACAAAAATCTAAACATCCTTTTTATCATTATTATCATTATTATTGCAATTATTGCAGTTATAATATATATTTTTCCTATTATAAAAAAATAACAGCAGCAATAATAATAATAACAATAATAATAACAATAATAATGATTTTATAGTAATTGATTATATAATCATGTTAATTATTTTCGTTATTATTGTAATTATTACAGTTATATATATATATATATATATATATATATATATTGCAAATATACTACTAATATAAATAATAATTATGATAATAATAACAATAATGATAATGATAATATTACAATAATAATTATTATTATCATTATTATCATTATTATTATTATTATTATTATTATTATTATTACAGTTATAATATATATTTTTGCAATAATACTAATAATAAAAGTAATAATAATAACAATAATAATAATAATAATAATAATAATAATAATAATAATAATAATAATAATAATAATAAAAACAATAATAACAATAATAACAATAATAATAATAATAATGATAATAATAACAATAATAATAAATTTGTATCAGAATTCTCATTATTCTCATTTCTATCATCATGATATTCATGATTAATGCAGTTATCATAATTATTATCATTATTACCATAATCGTTACCAAACTCATTTTTGAAATGGAAAAAAAACGTCATTTTGGAATATATTCTCAAAAGGCTATATTTGCAAGATTTTGCCGCTTTTTCGACTTTCGGGATTTTTTTTTCTTTTTTATTAAAAATGGACAATATTACTGTTATCATCATTATTATTATCACCATTATCACCATTATTATCATCCTTATCATTATTATTGCAAAAATTATCATTTATATCGTTATTATCATTATTATTGTAATTATTGCCGCCATATATATATATATTTTTTTGGATGATTATACTAATAATAGAAGTAATAATAACATTAGAAATAATAATAATGATAGCAATGACAAAAATCTAAACATCATTTTTATCATTAGTATCATTATTATTGCAATTATTGCAGTTATAATATGCATTTTTGCTATTATAATAATAATAACAGGAGCAATAATAATAATGAAAAATGATAACAATAACAATAATAATAATGATGACAATATAATAATAATAATTATAATTATTATCATTATTATTATCATTATTATTGTTAAAATATATATTTTTGTAATAATACTAATAATAAAAGTTATAATAATAATTATAACAATGATAATAATAATAATAATAATAATAATAATAATAATAATAACAATAATAACAATAACAATAATAATAATAATAATAATGATAATAATAATAATAATAATAATAATAATATTTCTCATTATTCTCATTTTTATCATCATGATTCTCATGATTAATACAATTGTGATAATTATTATCAATATTACCCCAATAGTTACCAAAATCATCATTGAAATGGAAAAAACGTCATTTTGGAATATATTCTCAAAAGGCTATATTTCGCAAGATTTTCCCGCTTTTCGACTTTTGGGAATTTTTTCTTTTTCCTTTTTTATTATAAATAAACAATATTACTGTTATTATCATCATTATCATCATTACCATCATTATCATCTTCATTATCATCATTATTGTAATAATTATCATCATTATCATCATTATTACAATAATTATCATCATTATGATCGATATTATCATTATTATTGTGATTATTCCCGCCATATATATTTTTTGATGACTATGCTAATAATAGAGGTAATAATAACATTAGAAATAATAATAATAAATCGAAAGTTCCTTTATCATTATTATCATTATCATTGCAATTATATCGTTATTATTGTAATTATTACAGTTATAATAATTTTTTTTTTGCAATTATACTACTAATAAAAATAATAATAATGAAAATAATAACAATGATAATAATGATGACAATATCATAATAAGAAATATTATTGTTTTTATCATTATTATCATTATTATTGTTATTATTATAGTTATAATATATATTTTTATAATAATACTAATAATAAAAATAATAATAATAATAATAATAATAATAATAATAATAATATTAATAATAATAATAATAATAATAATAATAATAATAATAATGATAATAATAATAATAATAATAAATTTCTATCAAAATTCTCATTATTCTCATTTTTATCATCATGATTGTCATGATTAAAACAATTATGATCATTATTATCATTTTTACCCTAATATTTACCAAAATCATCATTGAAATGGAAAAAGCGACATTTTGGAATATATTCTCAAAAGGCTATATTTCGCAAGATTTTGCCGCTTTTTCGATTTTTTCCTTTTTTTATTATAAATGGACAATATTACTGGTATTATCATCATCATTATCATTATTATTGCAATAATTGTCATCATTATCATCATTATTGCAATAATTATCATTATCATCATTATTGCAATAATTATTATCATTATTGCAATAATTTTCATCATTATCATCGTTATTATCATTATAATTGTAATTATTGCCGCCATATATATTTTTTATGACTATGCTAATAATAGAAGTAATAATAACTATAGAAATAAGAATAATAATGATAACAATAACAAAAAATCGAAACATCGTTTTTATCATTATTATCATTATTATTGCAATTATTGCCAATAAAATATAAATTTTGATTATTATGATAATAATAACAGCAACAATGATAATAAAACAATAATACTAACAATAATAACGATTTTTTAGTAATTATTTATATCATTATTGTATCTATTATCGTTATTAATGTAATTATTACCGTTATAATTTTTTTCTAATTATACAACTTATAAAAATAATAATAATGATAAATAACAATAATAATAATGATGACAATATTATAATAATTATTATTATTATTATCATTATTATCATTGTTATTATCATAGTTATGATATATATTTTTTCCAATAAAAATAATAATGATAATAGTAATAATAATAGTGGTAGTAAAAATAATAGTATTAACAATAATAACAATAATAATAATAATATTATTATCATTAATATTATAATAGTAATAATAATAATAATAATAATAATAATAATAATAAATTTCTATGAAAATTATCATTAATATCATTTTTACAGTTAAGATAATTATTATCATTATTATCCTAAAAGTTACCAAAACCAAGATTTTACCGCTTTTCCGTCTTTTGGGATTTTTTTCTTTCTTTTTCCTTTTTATTATAAATGGACAATATTACTGTTATTATCATCATTATTATCATCATTATCATCATTACCATCATTATCATTATCATCATTATTACAATAATTATCACCATTATCAACATTATTACAATAATTATCACCATTATCATCATTATTACAAGAATTATCATCATTATCATCGTTATTATCTTTATTATTGCGAATTATTGCCGCCATATATATTTTTTGATGACTATACTAATAATAGAAGTAATAATAACATTAGAAATAATAATAAAAATAATAATAACAATAACAAAAATCGAAACGATTTTTATCATTATTTTCGTTATAATTGCAATTATTGCAGTTAAAATATATATTTTTGCTACTATGATAATAGTAACAGCAACAATAGTAATATTAACAATAATAACTATTTTATAGTAATTAGTTATATCATTATTTTAATTATTATCTCTATTATTGTAATTATTAGTTTTTTTTGCAATTATACTACTAATAAAAATCATAAAGATGTTAATTATAACAATAATAATAATGATGAAAATATTATAATAATAATATTTATTATTATTATCATTATTATCATTTTTATTGTTATTATTACAGTTTTAATATATATTTTTGCAATAATACTAATGATAAAAGTAATAATAATAATAATAATATTAATAATAATAATAATAATAATAATAATAATAATAATAATAAAATTTTGATTTTGCTGCTTCTTCGACTTTTGGGGTTTTTTTATTTTTCCTTTTTCATTATAAATGGTCACGGTTACTGTTATTATCATAGTTATTCTCCTCATTATCATCATTTATATTGTTATCGATTTTATAATTATCTATATCATTATTTTAATTATTATCGTCATTATGCTAATAATTAGTTATAATATATCTTTTTTTTGCAATTATACTAATAGTAAAAGTAATAATGATAATAACAGTAATAATAATAGTAACTATATTATAATAACTATATTGTCATTGTTATCATTATTATCAGTATTATTGTTGTTATTACGGATATAATACATTTTTTTAGAAATGCTAATAATAAAAGTAATATTAGTAATAATAATAATAATAATAATATGATAATAATAATGATAATAATAATAATAATAATAATTATTATTATTATTATAGTGAAATAATAATAATTATTAAAATTTTATTAGTCATAGCAATAGATTAATATTAATAATCTATTGCTATGCCTAATAAAATTTTAATAATTATTATCATTATTATCCTAATAATTGCCAAGATCCTCATTTAAATAAAAAAAAAGGCATTTGGAGTATTTTCTCCAAAGTCTATATTTCGCAAAATTTTGGGCTTTTTCTACTTTTGTAATTTTTTTTCTTTTTTATTATGAATGGGCAGGATTACTGTTATTATCATTAATATTCACATCATTATCATCATTTTTATCGTTATCATCATAATTATCATCATTGTCATAATTATCATCATCTTTATCATCATTATTGCAATTATTATCACCATTATTATCATTATTATTGCAATTCTTATAGTTATAATTGATTTTTTTTGCAATTATAGTAATAATAAGAGCAAAAAACATAGTAATAACAGTAATAATTATTATTTATATCATTATTTTAATTATTATCGTAACTGTTGTAATTATTACAGTTAACTTATTTCGTAATTATACTAACAATAAAAGTAATAATGAGCATAAAAATAACAATAATTATAATAATGACAATATTATGATATCTGTTATTATTTTCATTATTATTATAATTATTATTGTTGTTATTACAATTATAATATATTTTTTAAAAATAATACTTGTAATAAAATGATAACTACTACTACTACTACTACTACTACTAATAATAATAGTAATAATAATAATAATAATAATAATAATAATAATAATAATAATAGTAATAATAGTAATAATAATAATGATAATAATAATGATAATAAGAATAAGAATAAGAATAAGAATAATAAGAATAAGAATAATAAGAATAATAAGAATAATTTTTTTTCAAATTTCTTATTATTCTCATTTTTATCATTATTACAATTCTAATAATTATTATCATTAATACCCTAATAATTGCCAAAATCATAATTGAAATCGAAAAAATGGCATTTTGGAGTATGTTCTCACAAGAATATATTACGCTAGATTTTGCCGCTTTTTCGACCTTTGGAAATATTTTTCTTTTTAATTTTTTATTATAAATGGACACGATTATTGTTATTATCATCATTTTTATCGTTATCATCATCATTATCACCATTATCATTTTTATTAACATCTTTATCATCATTATTGCTATTATTATTATTATCATTATTGCAATTATTATCATCATTATTATCATTGTTATTGCAATTATTACAGTTATAATATATTATTCTCCTATTTTGCTAATAATAACAACAAAAATAATAGTAATAACAATAATAATAAGAATAATAACGATTATTATTTATATTACTATTTTAATTATTATCGTTATTATAGTTATTATTACAGTTTATATATATTTTATATATATATATATATATATATATATATTATATATATATATATATATATATATATATATATATATATATATATATATGTTTTTGCAAATATATCAATAATAAAAGTAATAATGATGATGATGAAAACAATAATGATAATAATAATAATAACAATATTATTTTAATTAATATTGTTATTATTATCATCATTATTACTATTGTTAATACAGTTATAATAATTTTATTGTAATAATACTTATAATAAAAGTAATGATAATAATAATAATAATAATAATAATAATAATAATAATAATAATAATAATAATAAAATAAAAATTCTCATTATTCTCATTTTTATCCTAGTACCCCATTAATTGACAAAATCATATTTGAAATCGAAAGAACGGCATTTGTATTATATTCTCACAATGCTATATTCGCAAGATTTTGCCGTTTTTTCGACTTTTAGGAATTTTCTTCTTTTTCTTTTTTTAAGGGAAAGGGACACTTTACTGTTATTACGATCTTTTTTTTTCACAATTCCATGACGCTCACCGATTTTTTTGCTCTCCCTTTTTTAGATCTACGATTGCACAAAAATGAATAGGTAAAGCATTCCTCCATTTATGTCTCTGTGGATGAGTCATTCACAAAGTTTTTATTCTATGTTTGTTAAAATAAATTTTTTTTTGTGTTCCGGTCCCAAACGGAAGCTGTCTCTCGGTGACCCAGGGGGCAAGTGCCAAGCGCTGAGGTGCACAAATTCCCCGTCACATAGGGGTTCCGTAAATGTACTGTACAGATTCCACAATAGAAGTCATCCCATGAATTTATGTTTAAGATGAAAAATGTATTCCATTTGTTATTCTTAAATAAAGCATATCGTTGTTCATTTTCAAAGTTTTTTAAAATTTTAAAGAGAATGTTTTAAAACACCACTTTCCACATTTTTTGTTTTCCCCTTTTGGCATTATTGTCACCCCTACAGTAACCCATGGTTATGTACAAAAACTTGAGCGAGTCTTTATAAACTATGAAGTAATGAGTCCATCCCCAGCTGTCGTTCCTGGTCCCCTTTCAGCTCCCTGTTTTCCCCTTTTCACTAAGACGGGATGTCCCGTCTCAGAAAACCCCAAAAGAGGGGACCGACGACCGCAGTTGGGCCCGACGGGGTGGGGGTCCAGCTATTTTTTGATTTTTTGTTATATTTAAGACCTAAAAGTCTGGATTAAAGTATTTGAATATCATATGTATATGTGGGATCTTTATATCTATCGTTTATCGTTTATTGTTTTCTCTCTCTCTCTCTCTCTTCTCTCTCTCCCCTCTTCTCTCTCTCTCTCTCTCTCTCTCTCTCTCTCTCTATATATAATATATATATATAATATATATATATAAAATTTTTATTAATATATTTTTATATATATATATAATAATATTATTATATATATATATAATATTATATTATAATATATATATATATATAATTAATAATGTGGTGTTGGGGTTTTTGTATATATTATAATTTTATATATATTATTATATATATTATATATAATTATTTTATATTATATATAATTTTTTAACACACACAAAAAATGTGTTTGTAAAATACTAAACAGTTTATGCAAGAACCAAGTGCACTGTCGCGGGCAAGTGCTTTGCCAGTCTCAGTCCCCCCTGTAATTTCGGGCGGCACGGCGACGAGAGACGGGAGACGAAAGAAGAGAAAAATGAGAGAGAGAAGAAAATGGCATATCATAAGTCTATTTTGTCCCAAAAGACCCCGTGGCTGTTTAACAAGTGGCTCCAAATCCCAAAAAAGAACCATTGACTCAGCGAGGGGGTAATGCCCAGTTTCTGACCTCGCCTGACCCGACAGTTCGTGCCGTGCCCCGACGTGGGAAGGTTGGCCTAGCCTTCGCCTTAGACGGCCTCTCCCCGCCCCCGGGGGTCGGCCTGACACCGACATTTTATTTCTGTCCAATAGACTATGTAGCTGTTTTTCCACGTGGCCCTTTCCAAATCCCAAATTTGAACCCTGAATCAGCAAAGGGGGTAATAGATGTTTCTACTTCGCCTGACCCGACATTCCTGCTTAGCACCCCCGTGGGTTTAAAGGGTTTCCTAGCCTTCGCCTTTAGGCGGTCGACCCGACATGTGACCCGCGCTCACCGTTTTAAAAACCCCTTTGACATGTCTCGTGTGTTCCCTTTAGTGTTGAACTCTTAGTAATAAGAATGAAGTCATTTAAAACCCTTTTCACTACCCCTGTTCACCATTGTACTAGGGCTCAGAGCCTTTTACAGAGAGAGAGAGAGAGGGAAGAAAAAAAAGAGGAACAAAAAAAGGGGGGGGGAAGAGAGAGATAAACGGAATAAAAAGGGAAAATGAGATAGTAGAAGTAGAGAGAGAGACGAGAAAGAGCGGAGAGAGCGAAGAGAGCGGAGGGGGAGAGCGAAAGGCGAGGAGAGAGAAGAGAGAGAGAGAGGAGAGAGAAAAAGAGAGAAACGAAAGAAAGGGGGAGGGAAAAGAGAGAGAGAAGAACGAAATAACGAATGGAAATAAGATAGAAGAAGATGTAGAGAGCGGGAAGCAGAGAGAGAGAGAGAAGAGGAGAGAAAGAGAGAAGAGGAGAGAGGAGAACAAAGAAGGTGGGGGGAAGGAGAGGTAGAAAAGAATAACGAATGAAGTAGACATGATAGATAGAGAGACAAGAGAGCGAGAGAGAGCGAAAGACGAGAGAGAGAGAAAGGGAAGAGAGAGAAGAGAGAGAGAGAGAGGAGAGAAGAGAGAAGGGGAGAGAGAGAGAGAGAGAAAAGAGAGGAGAAAGAGGAGAGAGAGAGAGAGAGAGAGAAGAGAGAGGAGAGAGAGGAGAAGAGGAGAGAGAGAGAGAGGGGAAGAAAAAGAGGGGGAGGGGAGAGAGAGGGATAAACGAGAATAAAAAATGAAGATAGACACAAAGATAGAGAAGAGGAAGAGCAAGAGAGAAAAAGAAAGAGAGACGAAAGAAGAGAGAGAGAGAGAGGAAGAGAGAGGGGGGGGGATCAAGGGGGAAAGACAGTAGAAGGGCAATGGGGGAAAGAGAAAGAGGACCCGAGAAGAGAGAGAGAAGAGAGGAGAGAGAAGAGAGAGGAGAGAGAAGAGGAAGAGAGAGAGGAAAAGAGAGGAGAGAAGAGAGGACAAAAGAAAAAGAATGAAGGGGGGACAGAAGAGAGGGGGCCGTGAAAGGGGGGAAAAGAGAGAGAGGAGGAAAAAGAGAGAGGAGAAAAGAGAGAGAAGAGAGAGAGAAAGGGGAGTATTGCAATGCTACAGCAGTCAGTCCTCTCCTATTAGCTAAGATAGTTTTGCTTCTAAAAATGAGAGATAGCACGATAGATAGTAAGAGAGGAGAGCGAAGAGAGAAAGAGAAAGAGAAGAGAGAGAAGAGAGAGAGAGGAGAGAGAAGAGAAGAAGAGAGAGAGAAGGAGAGAGAGAGAGGAGGGAGAGGGATCAAGGAGGAGACAGATGAGAGGGCAAAGGGGAGAGAGAAAAGGGGAAAAAGAGGAGAAGAGAGAAGGGGGAGAGAGCTAGAGACGACAAAAAGAAAGAAAATAAAGGGGGGCAGAAGAGAGGGGGCCCCCGGGGAAGGGGAGAGAGAGAGAGAGAGGGGGAGAGAGGAGAGAGAGAGAGAGGAGAGAGAGAGAGGAAGAGAGAGAGAGAGGGAAATTTCAATCTACAGCAGTCATCCATCTTTCCTGAGTTGCTATGATAAATTTTTTCTTCTAAAACTTAGAAAAGATATTGCTGATGGATTCCGGGAGCTGAGGGAATCGGCTTCTTTTTTCCAAGCACTTTCCTAAACATCTTTTCTCGTGTAAAATGCAAATCCGATAAATGTATGCCCCGTGTTTTTTATTTTGATGACCGCTTCAAAATTTAACTGTGTCGAAGGGTTGAGAGAGCTCCATAGGCTATAGTGCTTTTTTCTTAAAAAAAATTACTAAATGGGGGATCAGCCCTTTTCACTAGGCAAAAATAATCACTGGTATCGTCTGGGAAACCCAAAGTCTCGAAAAAGTTTCCCAAAAAAAAGGCGGTGCCACCTAAACAGTAAAACCCTCTGCTGATACATTCTGACCTTAGTAAACCCCGCTGGTGATCGACAGCGTGTTCAGTTTAACACAAAGACGAAAGTTCAGAAAAATAGCAAAACCCCAAAAATTTTATCAATCACTGTCACGGCTTGGGCAAATAAAAGTGACTGCTGGCTAAGCAGTATTGGGGTTTTCCTGGGCCCGTTGATGAAAGTGTCGTCCCAAAAACTCTTACAAACTCCTAAAAAAATACTGAAAATCACCAAAAAGCTTTTTCTAAATTACAGCATAAAAACAAACAAGTACATAGGTCCTAAAACTTTTTTTTTCAGCATTAAATTTACCAGCGGCCACCCAAAAAATTTGGGAATATCCGGCATCCAATCCCCTGCGGCCCCTTTAACCCTTCTACCCTTTCTTTTTTAAAATGGTTTGGGGGCAGCCTACATAAAAGAAATATAGACCCGTCATTGCACCGAGACTTTTCTTGATTTTGATGACAGTCTAAATTAAACCAAAGCCAGGTTAAGGGATACAGCCCATGGTTTCCGAAAAGCCCTTTTTCAAGCGGAAACGCAAGTAACAACTTAAACCCGGAGACCCCTGATCACGGGAACTCATGTTCATCTTTTTTTTTTTTTTTAGTGCAAAAGACAAGTAAGACATTAGACCTTTTCGGCATGGAAAAAAACATATAAATTTCTTAATCAACACATATTGACTCCCATCAACTCTTTTCAGGGGACCGAAATCATACCCTTTTCGGGTTAAAAAAACAAAGTCTTTTTTCCCAATCATTCCAGCGTTTTTTTCATTCTTCTGTACTCAAGGTAAACACGGGGTTTGTAGGCACCCTGTGCTGGTCCATTAAATATCTCCCCTCCTAAATGTCGAAAAAAAACAGCCGTACCCAAACAAATTGCAAGGAAAACACAGATTTCCCCATCAAACAAAACCTCAAAAAAACGATTGGGTTTAGGCTTGTTTGTTGGTTATGATCAAAAAAAGCTTTTCCTCACACTCATCACCTGTCCAAAAAAATGGGGACCTATCGTACTTCCTGATAAAACCTGATCTCCTTGGTTCGGTTTTTTAGTTTAGAACAGCTAATGAAAATGAGATGATGATAATAAATTTTTAAAACACAAATGGGAATGCAAAAAAAAAAAAAAGAAAGTTCAATGATCTGATAAAAAAAAATATGACAAAAGTAATAGTAAAAAAATAAAATTTAAATTTAAAAATTATGTTGGTAATGATGATAATAAAACAATAGAACAATAATAAAGATAATAATAATAATATAAAAATAATAATAATAATAATAATAATAAAATAATAAAAAAGATAATAAAATAAAAAAATAATAATAATCCATCATCATTTAAATTTTAAAAATACAACAATAAGATGATAAAAACAAAAACAACAAAAATAATAATAAAAATGATAATAAAAACGTAATGATAAAAGCAAAAACAACAACACCACCACCACCATCCAACAACAACAACACCCAAAAACAACAATAATAATAATAAAGCGACAATAACAACAACAACAACACAATAATAATAATAATAATAATAATAATAATAATAAGTAACAGCAATAATGATAATAATAATAATAATAATAATAATAATAATAATAATAATAATAATAATAATGATAATAATAATAATAATAAATAATCATAATAATAATAATTGTAATAATAATAATAATGATAATAATAATAATAATAAAAATAATAATAATATAATATTATATAAATAAATATAATAATAATAATAATAATAATAATAATAATTATTATTATTATTATTATCATTAATTATTATTATTATATTATTATTATTATATAATTAATGAAATAATAATAATTATTATTATAATGATAATAATAATAATAATAATAATAATAACAATAATAATAATAAATAATAATAATAATATAATAAAATAACTATTATTATTATAGCAATAATAATAATGATGATGTGATAATAATAATGATGATGATGATAATGAGGGATGATGATGATGATGATGATGATGATGATGATGATGATGATGATGATGATGATGATGATGATGATGATGATGGTGATAATAATAATAATGATAATAATAATAATGATAATAATAAAAAAAATAATAATAATAATGATAATAATAATGATAATAATAATAATTGTAGTGAATTTCCCCTGGCATCAGGCGGGTCACCCCGCAGGCTTCCGGGGCCGCCTGTTACCTGACGCTACGAATATGTATAGGAACTCTACGGACTCATTCGCCCTGCAAAATGACGTGGCTTTGCTGTTTTTATGTGTTTTTTTTTAATAAGAGTGAATCTGTGTTTTTCATATCCTCTGACTTACCTTTTCCCATTGGTCCGTGATCTACTTGTACATCTACACCATTTCTACTGCACGTAACCTACTTATACACTACTTACCTTATATTCTATACTTACCTTGCCTTATTCTTGCCTTTTGTCTTCGACTAATTCACCTTAGTTTTGTTTCTCTCTCGTTTTTCTCTTTGTGTTTTCCCGTTTTCCCTCACGGATCCCTTTCTTTCCCTTTTTCGTACTTTCCTGTCTTTTTAATTATTTTATGTGCCCATTTTTGTATCGTTTTATTTATTTTTTTTATGTATTTTTAAACTTATTTTAAACCCACCATACACTATTTAAGAAATAAGATTAATTGCATTATGGGTAAAAACGTCACCAAGCGCGGGAAGCCACCAGTATAAAAGGTCAATCCAGGACGGTCAGAGAGAGGCTTTTTATCTTGGTGACAAGACCATTTGGATTTTTATCTGGCTGACTAGTGCTTTTCATGCTGTGGCGGGTTCCTCTGTTGTTTCAAGTAAGCGTATGGTGTGTTATCTTGTAAATTTGGGTTATGTTCGAAAGATTTGCGCGTAATAAATGTATATTATAGATGCTCTTTTTTATGTTGCCTTTTTAGTCAGCCAGTGATGTCATTTTATTGTTCTTCTTTTTTATTGTGACTACGGGATCACTTTCAAACCACCCGAGAGTCATCCTCAAAATACGCTAAACCCACATGTGCATTACCTGTAGTTGGATAACACGCTACCAAACGAACATCTCTAACTCTACTGAGCTATTTATCCACTACAATAATAATAATAATAATAATAATAATAATAATAATGATTATAATGTTAATAATAATAATAATGTTAATAATAATAATGTTAATAATAATAATAATAATAATAATAATAATAATAATAATAATAATAATAATAATAACGATAATAATGATGATAACAAAACAATATAGAATAATAAGCTGACGCTCCAGACAATGATGATCCTTTCCACTGATTGTCCGTCCTTGTAGATCCTCTGAGTTTTAAAACCCCCAGAAGGTACATTGCTTTACCTGGTTTAAATAGGTAGTCCTACTGGACTGATAGTCGTCCTTGTTCTCGATGGAAATCCCAGCGATATTGCCATTAACCATCAGATCAACGTAGTTCTGTTGATTCCATCGGCTGTATAGGATCGCCATTTCTAAACATGTCCAGATTGTTTTGCTCTTGGGGGGGCGGCAGCTGGCCGACCTCCCTCATCTTTCTGATTTTGTCTACCGTAGATGTATCCTCAGGAAAGGCCAGTCGGATGTACCCGTCCCGGGGGGAGATGGGTTCACGCTGGTTGGTCCTTTCTCTGGTTGATTCGTCGGTCAAATTGCTAGAGTCCCGTGATGATGTCTCCATTTTTTTTCTTTTTGTTTTAAACGAGTTTAAAATCCCTCGTTATCACCCCCGGGGGGTCAGCAGGTGTCCTTATTGTTCATGCCCCATCGGCGGGGAACCCCTCCCTCCCTTTAGGGGGGGGGGAAGGGTATATTGGAGCGCGCTGGCCCCGACAGCTTCCCTTCCCTCCATGGGCAATCCTCCCTGCAATGGATAGGGGAGGGCGCGAGCGCTAGGTTGTTATACACACCTCCCCGGGGTTTTTCGCCAAGGGTTTTCCTCTTATAAACCTTGTTTCATAGACACTACACTCATATTTTAACTTTCATAAAATCTTTTTTTTTACTGCCTTGACCTTGATACCGACCAATTTGAGGGGGGGTTACCAAAGTACTAATGAAATAAGGACGCCCCCGGTCGGGGGGCTTTCCCCGTAAAATCCGAAAAAAAGGGAACCCCTGCGATGCCCCTGCCTTGCTGTTACGGGGCTTAGAACTAAAAATTTAGTTTAAGTCCTTTTTTTACCACCCGGTAACTGCACAGGGGGGGGCAAGCTTTGGTACATTTGATGCGGGTTAAAACATATAAAAGTATTCATTTCAATTTTAAGCTATAACATTATTATGTAAATACTATATAAATTTAAAGGGAAAAGGAAAAATTACACATCGTTTTCACTCATCTCCGGGCCCGGGCGTACAGCTTGGGCGTAAAAAAGCATTGCTACATTTGATTTTGCAGTCATTGATGCTACTTTTCCAAATTTGGGATACAAATAAGTATATCTTCAAAGACATCAGAGATATAAATAGTTACATAGCCTCCAAAAACCTCATGCTAGGTGGCAAAGGCTGTAACACATGGACCCCTTTGAAATATAATGTAAGTTTTTTCGCTTATATTTTTCATTGCAAGTTTACCTTATTTTCCTTCAAATTACAAACTGTACTGCCTGCCAATACAATCATTAAAAACCCTTTTCTTGGGGGTTACAATACCCAACCCTTGTTCTTGTTTTAATTAAACCCAAAGGTAAAAAAATCTTGCCTAAACCGTCAAGTGCTTTATGCTACAGTTTTCCCCGGGGCGTTGAAAATTTAAAATCCTCATAAATCCTTTTTAAAGGAAGCTTTAATGCTGTAAAAACCTAGAAATAGATACCCCAAGATCTATCAACACGCTTGGGGGTTCCAAAAACGATGGAATCCAACAAAAGTAATCATGGCCTCTTTTTTGGACGTATACGTTTTACCTTTGTCTAAATGTTTGAGCCTGGGAAACATCTTGAATCCCAAAAATATTCCCCCGGTCTTTATTCAATAGAAAACGGTGGCCCTGAGTTTCCTGCCAACTCAGTTTTTTGGGATGCTACCCCCGTCATGAACCCCCTCAATCTTTTTGCGCAAGATATTTTTTTTTTATATAACAAAAGCCTCCTGCTCTTTTCTCCCCCAAATGCAAGGCCCGTCAGTTAGCTTTTATATGCATTGGATAAGTTTCAAGATGCTATTTATAATTTTCAAGTGCATCTGCTTAAGTTAAACAGGGGGGGGGACGTCTTTTTTTTTGGGGCAGTCGTATATATACAATATTCCCCAAAATTTTCCACGGTGGTACAGAAAATCCTGTAGGGTCTTTTGTTATGGGGATGTTCCTAGATGGTGTTTACATCTTACTTTATCCTGGGTTTGAGTATGAATCGGGGTTGTCATGCAAAGTTGCCCCTTTTTCTGGGGTTTTTAGTTTCTTTGGAAAAACCAATGGGGGGTTTCTCTAAATTGATTTGAACAAAATTGGTATTTTATATATGATATTCTTTCGTAAACAAGGGTAAGTTTAGTTGGTTTTCATATTCACAATTTTTTTTTGTTCTAAAAGGGGGACCAAGAAAAGGTCCTCAGGCTTCATTTTGTAATGTTCTAAACTAGTCAAAAATCTGATTCCTTGAAAAAACACCAGGGGCAATGCAGAAATTTTAATGACTGACCGTATGTATGACAAGTAAAAGAGTCTTGCAATATTGACATTATACCTGGCCTTTGCCAAAAAGTGTCCTAAGTGGGGTTCAGCCGCTCCCACAGCCTTTTTTTTCAGGTTTCTGTGAACCTGTATCATTGACATCCCCCAAGGGGATTTGATTTATGGGAAGATCTACTCAGGTTTATTTTTATGAAACCCTTGGGGAGGGGTTGTCCTTTGGGTTTAAAAGCCTTGGTTTTTTCAGTCGAGATTATAAGCCCACCCAAAAAGCCCTTGCTGGAGTATATCTAGAATATCTTTCTTCTTTAAGTAATTAAGTTAAAATAATTTTTTTTACCACCCCGGCTACTGCTCAGGCGGGCAAACATATTACAGTTTTAATATATCTGACATTGTAATAGTCTGTAACTACTGTAGTTTTACAAGGGAAAATGAAAATAAAAATCTACATCAAAAAAAAAATTATTACTTTCATATGCTTTTCCACTGTGTTTGAATAACGCTGTTTTTTGCTTAGGGTTAGTTTTTACTTAAATTTTAGGGTATAGTACAGTATATTTTCCATGTATCAGTTTAAAATAAATATTCCATATTCTTATCCCTCATGAAAGGCTTGTCCATAACATTCCGAGATATTGCTAAAGCGTTCGTTTTTTTTCTTCGTTCACAGTCTACATCTAATTCATCTGCACTTCTTGCACCGTGCATTGCCAGTAATTCTTAACCAAACGTATTCTGGCAATAACCACGTCACACTGTCTGGTTTGACTTCGTGCCACCCTAGGAAGGGCTTGCCATCTCTATCTGATCGTAGTGTTTTTATGGTACGCTTTCGGGGCCTTTTTAGTGTTAACAGATCTACTATTCTTCCTTAGG
>NW_023653698.1:110525-119883 GCF_015228065.2 Penaeus monodon
AAAAAGGGTTTTGGGGCCTCTTTTGAGGAAGGGATTCCCCAAAAGAGGGGCAAAACCTTCCTTGAGGGAAAAGCTGTTTCTGTAAATAATTAAGCAGAGGGGTTTTCCATTGAAACTACTCCTTTTTTCTGTCGAAGAGGAAACCCAAAAGTTCGCCGACCATTTTAGAGGGTTTTTAAAAACCCAATTTGGCCCTCCCTCCTCTGTCCAGGGGAGGAAAAAAAAGTACCGCTGAAACCCAAACTTTCCCGCATTTTTAACAGCAGGGTTTGGGGGCGGAGCGGTACTTTCCAAAAAAATATTCCGAGAAGAGTTTTTTTTAAGGGCGGTTTTTGTTAATTGTGAAGATATTATTTTTTCAAATACCCCTTTTTTATGGTTTAACAGCAGGGATTTTGGACTAAATTTTATCCCTTTTGGTGATGATGGGGCAACATTATTTTTTTTTAAAGGTGTAGGATTTTTTGCAGGATCTAAAAGGTCCCCTGAGAAAATTTTTCAAATTATTGCGTTTTCTGTATTAAAAAAAATGGCATATCTTCGAAAACTGTTAATATATTCACCAAAATCTAAATGATTTCCCTAATTCCAGACGAACTTTTTTCCCGGGCTCAGAAAAAAACGATGTTTTGGGGGCCCCGCTGTAGAGTTTGGGGGAACATATTTTTGTGCTTTTACATTAAAACACATGGCAAGATTTAAAACAGCAAAGAATAATTTGGGAAAATAGAAGCACTTTCGTGCCAAACCGAAAGCGGGGAGGGAGGGGAAAGAGAAAGGTGTTTAAAGGGTGTTTGATGTGTTATAAAATTTATATTTTTATATTATATTTTATATATTTTATTATAATATATATTGTAAAACATATATAAAAAAAAGGAGAGAAGGATGATGTTTAGAAGAGGGGGGAAAAGAGAGAGAGAGAAAAAGAGAGAGAGAGAGAGGAAAAGGGGGGAAAAGAGAGAGAGGGGGGGGGGGGGGGGGGGAGGGGGGGGGGGGGGGGGGGGGGGGGGAGGGAGGAAGGAAGGGAGAAATTAAGAATTGCAAAGTATATGGCTGATTTTTAATGAAAAAAAAAATAAATAATTTAAAAAACTTGGGTACATCCTTTCAGGTCACTTTAAGCATGTTTTAAAAAATTTAAAATTTAAGAAAAATGACAGCTTTTTTTGCGCGCCTCCGTACATATTTGTATCATCTTTTTTATTAAGGGCTGGATATTTTTTTCATCGTGTGGGGTGTCTTTGCTTCTCGTTAATAATTCCCACCTAATTTCCCTTTTTTAAAAATTTGTTGTGTGTGTGGTGTTGTGTGTGTTGTGTGTGTGGTGTGGGGTGTGTGTGGGGGGGTGTGTGTGTGTGTGTTGTGTTTGTGTGGTGTGTGTGTGTTTGGTGTGTGTATAGTTTTTCCCATTTGGGGGAATATTTCATTTGTTGCACACCTTCTAAGGTGTTTTTATTTCCTTTTTGTAGGATTTTTTTTTATCCGAATCCAAGTTTGATATTTGTGTCCGATGCATTTTTTGAAAACCAACCTTGTTGGTCGAGGCTTCGAAAATTTTTATATTGGAATACAAAATGATTTTATACCTCATTAAACAGAGGTAAAAAAAATTTACTTCTATATTTTGGCCCTTTTGACCCTGTCTATTCCTTCCACATAGTTCTTGTCGTGGTCTCCCCTAAATTTTTTAACCGGGCATGGAAAACCCAAATTAGTTTATCGAAAGTGATGGCAATTGTAGGGGGCTATAAACTGTCAAGGTTTTCCATTTTAAATCTAAAAGTGCCCCTTGTATGGCGGCCCCTAGCCATCCCAAAACAAATGCTGCACCATAATTGATCATCGTCTGAAAAATATCAACTCAAAACCCTTTTGGGAAAGGGAAGATCTATTTTCTCTGTTCAGGTTTTTTTAGAAAAGATGCAATTTCCCCCTCCTGCGTATTTCTATCCCTCGTACCCCATTTAAAAAACCCCCCGAATCCTGCATCTTGGGGGCCTGAACATTTTGGAAGGTTTTCACCCCCGCCCCCCCCAAAAAAAACGTCGGTCTTGATGTGGGAATCCTCTCCATTTGATGAAATCTCCCTTTTTCCCCCTTTTAGCAACTTTTTTGGGGATTATGGGGTGTATGGAGGGTTTGGGATATAATCAAGGTACCGGGGGGCTAACGGGTTTTTTATTTATTTTCAAGAATTGGTTCACAATACTCCCTTAGGGCCCCCCTGCACGGATGGAAAATTTTGTAGATTTGCCATGCCAAACCCCCAGGTTTCTGCTAGATAGCTCTTTGAAGTTTTTAGGAGAGCACCCCAAAGCCGTAAGATTTTGCTTGGCCGCAAACCTTTGTTCACAGAGTCGAATTACTGGCGCTATCAGGTTATAGCTCTGGTACCGGTTTTTGTCCAGAGCTTCGTTCCCCTTGTGGATAAAATCAGCAGGTCAAGGACGAAAGACCTTTTTGAAAAACCGAACTGTCGGTCCAATAATAACCTGTTGTGCTCAGATGTTCTTTGGGTGATCTGCCAGAAGGGGGGGTTTAAATTTTCATCAGGCCCGGGATTTTTAATGTTTCTAGATGTCAAAAGAGCTTTTTCTGCTCTTCGGGAGAATGGCACTTCTTTGTCAGGTTTTTTTATTTTCATTTTTGCTGGAAAATGTAAGGCAAATAGGTCAGTTTATCTTGCAGTCACTTTGTTTTAAAAACCTTCTCCTATTCAGAATGGATAAAGCGCCCTGATGTCCTTCTGGCTTTCGTGACGTTTCCCATTTGCTGGGAAAGCTTTCCTTGGCAAAATGTATGCTGTAGATCCTCTTCCTTTTAAATTTCCCCAACAGCTTTGCGGGCCATTTTTTTTCGGCACTTCTGTAAAGTTGGCTGTTTTTTTTCTGACCCGTTTTTGTTTTTTTTTAAAGTTTAAGGGTTGGTATTTTTTTTCAGCCCCTGTTCTAAAAAACCCGAAAAAACCCAACCAAAGGGAAAATCAGGCTTATCAGGAAATTTCGATAGGGGACCCCTTTTTTTTGACAGTGATATTGTGAGGGAGAAGCTTCTTTCTGATCATCAAAACCAAACAAAACAACCCCAAACCCAAACTTTTGTTTGAGGTGTTGGTTTTTGAGGGGGAATCTTGTCTTTCTTGCCACTTTTCTTCGGGGCGCTGTTCTTTTTTTTTTCATTTAAGGGGAGAGATATCTTAAAGGCGCCATGCACAGGTGTGCCTACAAACCCCTGTGCTTTTTCCGGGAGTACAAAAGAATGAAAACCGTGGAAAGCTTGGAAAAGACATATTATTTTTTAACCCTGACTAGGTACTGATTCAGGGCACCTGCAAAGTTGAGGGGGAGTATTATGCTGTTATTAAGTAATTTATATGTTCTTTTTCCTGCCACAAAGGCTAACTTTCTTACTTTCTTTTTTACTAACAAAAAAAAATGATGAACTGAGTTCAAAGTGATCAGGGATCTCCCAGGTTAAATGTTGTACTTGCAGTTTTTGCTCTTGAACGGGCTTTCGGAAACCCTGGGCTTTCCCTTAACCTTAAAAGGTTAAATTTGGGCTCTGTCATCAAAATAAGAAAATGTCTCGGTTGCAATACGAGGCTATTTCTTTTTATGTAGCGCTGCCCCCCAAAAACCCTTTTAAAATGAAAGGCTAAAGGATTTAAAAGGGGCCCCCGGGGGGTATGCGTGTCCTGGAAATCAATTTTGGTTGCCGCTGTGTAATTTAAATGCTGAAAAATTTTTCTAGGACCTTGTACTTTTCTTTTGTTACCGTTAAAGTGAGAAAATTTCTTTTTGGTGATTTTCATGATTTTTGGAGTTTGTAAAGTTTTGGTACACACTCTTCTCAAAGTGGGCCGGCAAACCCCAATGGGTTTTGCCAGCAGTCACTTTATTATCCCGCCCTCGACAGTGATTTCTAATTTTCTTCGGGTTTTTATGCTTTTTCTGAACTTTCGTCTTTGTGCTTAAACTGAACCGTTTGTAACACACCGGGGGGTTCTAAGGCTCAGAATGTATAGAGAGGTATGCTACGGGCAGGTGGCCCCCCTTTTTCTTGGGAAACTTTTGGGGCCTTTTGGGTTTCCCAGACCTACCCGTGATTCTTTCTGCCTAATGAAAGGGCTTATCCCCCTTTAGTAATTTTTTTAAGAGAAAGCACTATACCTATGAGCTCGTCTCAAATTCTGACACAGTTAATTTTTTAAGCGGTCATCAAAATTAAAAAAACTACAGGGGATCACATTTATCGGATTTTCATTTGATCATGAAAAATCTGGAAGTAGCTTGAAAAGAAAAGCCGATTCTCTCAGCGCCGGTAATCCATCAGCTAATCCTCTTTTCTAAATATTAAACAAAACTTTCATTAGCTAAATCAGGAGATGGATGACTGCTGACATTGCAATTCTCTCTCCCCTCTCTCCTCCTCTCTCTCTCCTCTCTCCTCTCTCTCTCTCTCTCTCTCTCTCTTTCTCCTCTCCTCTCTCTCTCTCCCCCTTCCCCCCTTTCCCTCCCCCTCTCACTTCCCCCTTTCTTCTCTTTCTTTTTGTCGTCTCTTTCTCTCTCTCTCTCTCTCTCTCTCTTTCTCCTCTCTCTCTCTCCTCTCTCTCCTCTCCCCCTCTTCTCTCTTTTCCCCTTTCTCTTCTCCTTTCGCTCCCCTCTCTCTCTATCTATCTATCTTTCTTTTCTCTCATTCTGTTTTTTTCCCCTTCTTCCCCTCCCCTCCCCCCCCCTTCTTTTTTCTTCCTCTCTCTCTCTTTTCCTCTCTCTCTCTTTTCCCTCTCTCCTCCTCTCTCTCTTCCCCTTCCCCTCTCCCGCCCCCTCTTCCCTCCCTCGCCTCTCTTCTTCTATCTATCTCTTCTCTCTTCTGTTTTCTCGTTGTACTCTCTCCTCTCTCTCCTCCCCCCTTTCCCCTTCTTTCTCATTCCTCTCTCTTTTTTTCCCCCTCTCTCTCTCTCCCCCTTCTTTCCCCTTCTCTCTCTATCCCTCTCTCTATCGCTCTCTCTCTCTCTCCTCTCTCTCTCTCCCTTCTCTCCTCTCCCCCCTCTCACTCTCCCCTCTCTCCTTCTCCCCCTCTCTCTCTCTCTCTCGCTCTCTCTCGCTCTCCCTCCTCTCTCTCCTCCCCTTCTATCTAGTCTATCTCTCATTCTGTTATTCTCTTCTATCTCTCCTCTCCTCCTCCCCCCTTTCTTTTCTTCTCTCTCTCTCTCTCTCTCTTTCTCTTTTTCTTTCTTCCCTTTCCCTCTCTCTCCCCCTCTCTCTCTCTCTCTCGCTTTTTCCCTCCCTCATCTATCTATCTATCATCTCTATCTCTCATTCTTTTTATTCTCTTTTCAAATCCTCTCTCTCTCTCCTCCCCCCTTCTCTCGTTCTCTCTCTCTTCTTTCTCTCTCCCCCCCTTTTCTCTTCCTCTCTCTCCTCCCCCCCTCTCTCGCTCTCCCCCCTCTCTCTCGCCTCTCTCGCTCTCTCTCGTTTTTCCCCTCGCTCTCTCTCTCTTCTACTATCTATCTCTAATTCATTCTGTTATTCCGTTTTTCTCTCTCTCTCCTCCCCCCCCTCTTATCGTTCTCTCTCTCTTTTCCCCCTCCCTCTCTCTCTCTCTCTCTGTAAAAGGCTCTGACCCATCAATGGTAAACAGGGGTAGTGAGATTGGTAAAAAATGACTTCACTCTTTATTACTAAATTAAACACAAAAGGGAACACCGAGACAAAGTCTAAGGGGAAGCGGTGAGCGCGAGTTCACATGTCGGTCACCCGCCTAAGGCGAGGCAGCCACCCTTACCACCTGGGGGGTAAACAGGGGAACTGCGGTCGGGGAAGTCAATAAATCGTATCTATGCCCTTGCTGGTCAATGGTTTTTATTTGGGGGTTTGGGGCCACGTGGAAAAAGGTACATAGTCTATTTGGTAAAAGAAATAGACTGTTGCGTTCGGGGGCCGACCCCCTGAGGCGAGGAGGGCCGTCAAGGGGACTTTGGCCAACCTTACCACTCGGGCCTTTTGGCCACAACTGCGGGTCAGGCGAGGTCAGATAACATCGTCATCTACGCCCCCCGCTGATTTAAAGGGTTCTTTTTTGGGTTTGGACCACATGGTAAAAAACCACGTAGTCTATTGGTACAGAAATAGACTTGCCATACTCTCTCTCTCTCTCTCTCTCTCTCTCTTTTTCCTCTCTCTCTTCTCCTCTTCTCTCTCCTTCCTCCCTCTCCCCCTCTCTCTCTCCCCTCTCTTCTTCTCCTTCTCTTTTTGTCGCCTGCTCCGTGCCTTACCCAATTTTTCCAGTGACTGGACGGTAGATGCACTTACCGCAGACAGTGCACTGGTGTTCTTTTTCCATTGAAAATTACTCCTCGACGACAAAAGAGAGTATTTTTCAAAGGAAAATCTCTTATTACATCAGGGGTTCCCAAGCAAGCTATTGGACCCTCTGTTTGGAAAGTCTTCCCGAATAAAATTCTCCACCTCATTCCCGAGGCCCCAAAAAAATTTTGCAAATTTGGAACAAACTTCTTTAGGTTAAAACCCAGGGAAAAAGAGCCGCAATTGAGGAACTCAATACAACTCACACAAATTGACTTGGGGTGGGGGCAGGGGGGAATGTCAGGGCCTTCTTTCCCCGAAAAAAACCCAGCTTATTCTATCCAAGTTTAAAAAAGGGAAATTGACATACCGGGCACCACACTCGACAGAAAATACATTTAAAAGTCCATAAAACCCTTTGGGGAGAGGGGTTCGCAAAACTCCATCCCTGAGAAAGAATCACTGGGTGCTAGACGGGGAGGGGGGGAGCTCCTCTACTGGCACAAATTTGTCTTCCCCGGAAATTCCCTTTTTCCCCCGTGGAGAGGGGGAAACAGCACTAGTCCAAAAAATTTTTAAAAACTACAAGAAAGAGCGCGAAAATCTCGAAAAACATGACCCCAAAAGTTCAAAAGAAATTTCCCAAAAAACCTTCACAAAGGAAGGGGCAAAAAGGGTTGCCTTGACACGTGCATCGCCAACACGTCCCGCACCTGCAGCCATGAACGCTGAGCTGGCGGAAAGAGCGCCGCCGCCTGGGGGAACTCAATTTGCCGGGGCACGCCATGAAAGTTTCTCTCTAGGGATTCCAAATTGAAATCTTTTTTGTGTTCGACGGGTTTAAACTTGGGAAAACTCTGGACTGGGAAAACGGGGTAAATTCTTGCCCTGTAGAGGTACTGTGAAACCCCAGTAATAACTAAGGAAATCTGTAATTGAAATTTTTTATTTTTGTTTAAAATATTTTTGAAAAGTGGATAGTTACACCACACACACACACCCCACACCACACACACACACACACACACACCCCACACATATAATAATATAATATATAATATAATATATATATATATATAATATATATACACACACCACCATGCATTATGTGTTTATAATATATATATATATAATATATTTTATTATATATATTATATATAATATATATATATATATATATATATAATATATATATATAACGCTGCAGCCTTATATATTTTTAAAAAACTTTTACTAAAAAATATCAAAAAATTAAAACTATAAACTGAACTGCCCCCTTTTCCCCCTGGGACAGAGAGAGAAGGAGGGGGGGGGATTTTTAGCTACGACTGTCTAACCTCTCCAAAAAAACAAAGATTAACAGCATCTACGAGTCACGATGCATAAAGTAATCTGTTACGCCCGAGCCTTGCTTCACTGCTGTTTGGTTTTGATAAACTGTTACGGATTTCCAAAAATATTTCTTATAACTTACTGATAATATTATTTCTGTCAATCAAAATCGTTTTAACTATTTGAGTTGTAAATACTTATCCATTGCTCATATCCTTTTATTCCCTCTTCCCTTCTCCCCTACCCTTTCGCTTGCTATCCTACTGGCACCCCCCCCCTTTTAACTCCCCCCCTTTTTCCCCCTCCGTCTCTTTCTGCCACTCTCCCCCGGCTTCCCCACCCTTACCTCATCCCTCTCCCACTTTTTGGCACTCTAATAAAATTATTTCATTGTATTTCACATTTAAAAGGGAAACAAATGCATTGATTCCTTCCATGTACCCCAGTCTTGAAAACAACATTTTGTTATTTCCTAAGTGTAAAATACCAAAGGGTTTTTTCAAACCCAATTTTTAAGCTACTTTCTCCAGCTTTTTATTTATTAAATATCTATTTGAAATGTTAAACCTAATTACATACCTTTTTTTTGATCCCAAAAATGATACCGATAAAATTTAGTGAAGAGATTAGTCTTAAGGTGGAAAAGGGCCAGTGCCACACACACACACAAAAGTGTGTTTGGGGTAATTTATATTTACATATACATATTCATATCTATTCACACCCCCCCACAACTGTATGTATGGTATATTATGTATGTTAAAGTAACACACCACAAACCACACAACACCACACACCAAAAACCTGCGAGTAAAAAACAAAAGGAAGTCAAGAAAATACAATATGCCGAAGGCCTTTTCGCTTTCATTACTTCTTCAGGGCAATAAACTAGAATAAAAAAGTCCGATTGCAAGCTTACCTCGCCCGGCCTGTGTCGACTAATGCCGACTCATCACTGTGTCAGCTGGTGCTGACTCGGCTAAACCTAGCTAGTCCTTACCCCCTGGTGCCCACCACAGCAAAAACCCCGGGCGACAATTGCAACTTCTCGCGGGCCCGGGGGGGGCGCGAACCCCCGCCGACCCCCGGATTAAGGCCGACACTTACCATAAAAACAGCCCAGGGTATAAGATAGAGCTACATAAGTATATATACAAAGTATAGGCGTAGGTCACTCGGTTCAGGGGTGGACGACCTTGGGTAGTTTCGTGCTCCCTGTTGCGGTTTTTGAAGTGGTTAGTTGTGGTAGGGGGAAAAGCCGCTTCTACCATCTTCCTTTGTCTGGGGGGAGATCTTGTTTAAAATGGGGCCTGGGACCACTTTGGGGGGATGGGCCCTTGGGTCGACGTGAAAACCAAGGAGGCGCTCCTCTTTGTGTCGCCGGAGGGGGCCCGCGATGCTGGTCGTACGTTTTCATGGAGGCCACGTCCTGTCTCACCTATGATACCTTATCGCAGCCACCCCAAGATATGCTATAACCCCGGCTGCATTTTGTTGTGGTCTGATCTCTTCCCCGACGATGTCTCCGACTTCCTGCCAGAGGTGGTAGTTATCCTCTAGTGTGGCCCAAACCCGGCCTCTAGATGTTCTGCCAGCTTGAGTGAGGGTGATAACTTTTTTTTTCCACCCCCCCCCCCCCCAACCCCCCCCAACCAAAAAACCCAAACACCCCCCCCCCCAAAAACCCCCCCCAAAACAACCAAAAACCAAAACCCCCC